>NC_134412.1:93460932-93468432 GCF_038048845.1 Mixophyes fleayi | reverse complement strand
TGTAATATACCCCCACAACACCCCTGAGATAGGTGTAATATACCCCCACAACACCCCTGAGATAGGTGTAATATACCCCCACAACACCCCTGAGATAGGTGTAATATACCCCCACAACACCCCTGAGATAGGTGTAATATACCCCCACAACACCCCTGAGATAGGTGTAATATACCCCCACAACACCCCCGAGATAGGTGTAATATACCCCCACAACACCCCTGAGATAGGTGTAATATACCCCCACAACACCCCCGAGATAGGTGTAATATACCCCCACAACACCCCTGAGATAGGTGTAATATACCCCCACAACACCCCTGAGATAGGTGTAATATACCCCCACAACACCCCGAGATAGGTGTGCCGTACCCCCACAACACCCCGAGATAGGTATACTGTACCCCCACAACAACTCTCTCTGCAGGGAATAACAGGATTTTAATACATTTTGAAAAGGTTGAATGACTATTAATCTATTAGTTCTTCTCATCGGTGATCAAACTGATAATGAATTTTGCAACTTTGAAATGTTGCGCTATAAATTCCATCTTCCTCTTCTAACGGTCATTACTGATTTGGATCCGAACCAGAAGAAGCGTGAGCCAGAGCACTATCTGTCGAAAAAGCTATTTGTGGCCTGGCCTGTGTTTATTTTATTTTTAGCCTGTGGAATCCTTTGACAGGAAAAGCCTACAACAGCAGTAGCTATTTATATAGTTGTGCTAAGTACACACACCGGATTGTCTTCATTCACAAGGCAGCGGCCATCTTTCGTGGGAACTCTTCCACATCCCGTTACCATGGCGATAGTGTTTACTGTACCCACGCTTATCAAACCTTAGTGTCTAGACATCAGTACTGTTGTGTGAACTTTACTATAAAAGAAATAGTACACTGTGGGGGGGATTCTATAAGACAACACCTTTGGTCCGGCATAGTATGCGTACCTGCCTACATTTTTGTCTGAGGGGCAGATGCCAGGGTCGTGATGGTGTAAATTTGCACCAGCAGGCACCTTCCACTTCTGTGCGATGGTGAAAATCACGTTTTATGTCGTCCATTGTCAACGTGCCTTCTTCCCAAGGAAGTGAAGGGGGACTCGGTAGGGTGGGGAGTACTCCCCAAAATTCAGGAGTCTCCCGGACATTCTATACATCTCCAGCTATAATCATGTTATAGCTGGGGATGTTTAGAAAGATGTAGGAAGTATGGTATAGAAAATATGGCATAGTATCAGAGATATGGCGCAGGGGGACTGTTCCGGGGAAACATTGCGTTAAAATGAATCCCCCCAAAGAGTCAGAAGCAACTCCAGCTAAATTATACAGTCAAAAATCTGCAAATGAAAGGGGTGCAAATACGATTTTATTTTATCTTTTATTTCTGGCAAGGAAAACATGCATGTAGCACACAAACACTGGTCAGCGTTATTTTTACACTTTTTGATTTAGAGTCGAACTAGGACACGCCCCCTTCCAACTCTAAATCTGTCCGCATGGTTTAAATTTGCCCCTGCAGGGTTTTATCAAGGTATAAATTTACACCTCCTGACTCTAAATGAGTAATCTGGCACCATTACCATCATCATCATCAACATTTATTTATATAGCGCCAGCAAATTCCGTAGCGCTTTACAATTGGGAAGAAACATTAATAAAACAATACTGGGTAATACAGACAGAGAGGTAAGAGAACATATAGAACATGATACTATAACCCATGGGGCATAGTGCTCCAAGCTCATCCCTTCTGTCAAAACAGATTTAAAAATGCAGCCGATAGTTTAGCCTTTAAAGATTCTCTTGGTTGGCACTAAATAAATACATTTATTATCCTTATACTACTAACACTTAGGACATTATGGTGATAGGTTATAATTATTTATTATATATCCTATGAATAATGAATTAGAATGTGTCTGGTAGCACAGTCACACCCGGTACTGCACAGATATAGCAATATTTGTATTTGATTACTGCAGGAACAGTTTCTTGCAGCACCCAAACATTGCAGGGCTGACTAATCCTGTTACTTAGCTAATGCTGAAGCTATGGAGATACTGTGAGCTCTTTATACGCCTGCAGGGTGAGGTTTTCTTCTTCTTTCTTCTTCTTTCTTCTCTTACTCTTGGTGACTTCAAAGAGGCCTGCAGGATAAAACAGAAATGTAGCACAGAGGCTGGAAAGCGTGAGCTTCCGCTGCATGTACACACCCACAGGGCAAGTCCTGGAATGTATTGGCATAGCAGTGTGTGTGTGTGTGTGTGTGTGAGAGAGGGATTTGTGTACAGGATGTGTTCTCTAAACAATGCCTGTTCCTCTGTGTGCACCAGAATCACCCCACAGAGCATCTGTGTGCTTACCATGACCTATGTGCCAGGGCAGGTGTTGGGGGGATAAGAGTGTAACCTATGTGTCTGTATGTATCAAATAGGAAAACCAGGCAATAGAAATGAGTTTGTGTAAATTGTGTTCCTTTTACTAATATGTTGTATTATTTAGATCTTTACCAACCACGTAGGGGGGTAGCGGGGAATATGCATGTGGTCTAGGGTGTATACACAGTGCCTAAGGAGGCACAGATTAAAAATATGGCCCAGATTTGGAGAGTAATCTGGGGGTGCACACCTGGTGTTTCACAAGGGTTACGTGTACTTCTGTATTAGGATTGGTGTTATATTGGCTGTAGTTGTTTGCATTGAAGATAGGAAGATTGTACCAGAGGTAGGTGAAATATAGTATATGGTACAGATGTACTAGAGGTAGGAGATATATTGGAGGTAGGTATTGTACTGGAGGTAGGTATTGTACTGGAGGTAGGTATTGTACTGGAGGTAGGTGATATATTGGAGGTAGGTTTTGTACTGGAGGTAGGTGATATATTGGAAATAGGTATTGTACTGGAGTTAGGTGATATATTGGAGGTAGGTATTGTACTGCAGGTAGGTGATATATTGGAGGTAGGTACCATGCTGGAGGTAGGTGATATATTGGAGGTAGGTATTGTACTGCAGGTAGGTGATATATTGGAAATAGGTATTGTACTATAGTTAGGTGATATATTGGAGGTAGGTATTGTATTGCAGGTAGGTGATATATTGGAAATAGGTATTGTACTGGAGTTAGGTGATATATTGAAGGTAGGTATTGTACTGGAGGTAGGTGACATATTGGAAATAGGTATTGTACTGGAGTTAGGTGATATATTGGAGGTAGGTACTGTGCTGGAGGTAAGTGATATATTGGAGGTAGGTACTGTGCTGCAGGTAGGTGATATATTGGAGGAAGGTACTGTGCTGGAGGTAGGTACTGTGCTGGAGGTAAGTGATATATTGGAGGTAGGTACTGTACTGCAGGTAGGTGATATATTGGAGGTAGGTGTTGTACTGGAGGTAGGTGATATATTGGAGGTAGGTACTGTGCTGGAGGTAGGTGATATATTGGAGATAGGTACTGTGCTGGAGGTAGGTGATATATTGGAGGTAGGTACTGTGCTGGAGGTAGGTGATATATTGGAGGTAGGTACTGTGCTGGAGGTAGGTGATATATTGGAGGTAGGTACTGTGCTGGAGGTAGGTGATATATTGGAGGTAGGTACTGTGCTGGAGGTAGGTGATATATTGGAGGTAGGTGTTGTACTGGAGGTAGGTGATATATTGGAGGTAGGTACTGTGCTGGAGGTAGGTGATATATTGGAGGTAGGTACTGTGCTGGAGGTAGGTGATATATTGGAGGTAGGTACTGTGCTGGAGGTAGGTGATATATTGGAGGTAGGTACTGTGCTGGAGGTAGGTGATATATTGGAGGTAGGTACTGTGCTGGAGGTAGGTACTGTACTGGATACAGGCATTATACTGAAGGTAGGTGCTGGAATGTGGACACAGAAGCTGTCATTCTTGGGACTGAAGGGTCAGCCTAGGGCGGCCATCACCTAGCAGGAATGCGGAACTGCCGATGGGGAAGAGAACAATTAACTCTTTCCATTCCCCGTCCTGGCAGTGAAGGGGTCAGTGAGGTGGGTTAGGGATAGAGGGTCTTTCCCACACAAAGTCCCACCCTCAGTGCTTCCTCCACCCCCAGCTCCCTCCTCCTCCTCCTCTACCTTCCTCCCAGTCACTTCTCCCGAGAGCTGGGAGCGGATGCTGCCGGGTGTCTGCTGCTTGTGGGGAGATCACTATCACACCTGAGCACCCTGCGCTGGTATGAGACCCCCCAGACCCCCAGGACCAGGACGTCCAGCCGTGGCACAGCGAGCAGGAGCTATGTGGCTGGGGGTTCATGTGTAGGGTCACCCCTATAACTCCTCACTCTGCCTGCAATCCCATCTGTACTTGGACCCGATCAGCTTGTTCTGAGGGATCTACTATCACGGACCTGATCTGAGGGATCTACTATCACGGACCTGATCTGAGAGATCTCCTCCTGGCACGGACCTGATCTGAGGGATCTCCTCCTGGCACGGACCTGATCTGAGGGATCTCCTGAGACAGACTTGATCTGAGGGATCTCCTGGCATGGACTGGTTCTGAGGGACTTACTATCACTGACCTTATCTGAGGCGATCTCCGAGCTTGGACCTGATCTGAGTGATCTCCTGGATTGGGTTTTACCTGACTGTTCCCCTGTCTTGGACTTTATCTGAGACATCTTCTGGTTTGGATTTACAAAAAGGGATGTACTCGGGGATTCACTACAGGTCCTATGGGCACAGAGAGCCCGTGTCCGAGGTAAGTTTACTATAATAATAATAATAATAATCCACAACAAAACAGACACGATCTCCCGGCAGCGCACAATGTATCAGTTACCGGGATGTTTGTAAATAATGCTGTTGGCAACGTTCTATTTTACAGTAGTTAATTTGTATCAAAATATTTCACTAGGACAAAGTTAGCGGGAGTACATTAATTACTGTGGCACAGAGTTTACAATCTAAGTCTTGTAATTAGCACATTATTCAGCCTCTGGGATCTGCGCTAATATATCTTTTAATGTTTTATCTAGAATTGCAATTTGTTTAATTTATTTTTTTCAGTCCACAGTGATCTCCGTTTGTGTAAGACAATTGCAGTGATTATATTGGTGCTATCCTAATCATTAAGAGCAATACAGCTCCATGTACACAGGTTCCCTCACTTGTTTTGTTTTTAATATATAATTTACTTTGCTCTATTTATTATATTATGTTTTGCTAGAATTGTATACATTCACTTTTGGTGCTCAGCAGGTGATGGAATTATAAACTCAGGGACCAAGAAGCGATACAGTTCTGCCTGTATTTATTCATTCAATTGTATTTGTTATTTCAGAACTGTGTTCTGTTTCCTGAATGAAGAACATCTGAGTCTGTTTTGTTACTGTGAGGTTAGAACAAATAATTCAACAATGACAAAGAGAAACTAGGCAAAAAGAATTGCACATTCATAGGTAGTTATGTGCCTGTTTTGTCTTGAAAGCTGTTGTGTAACTACAAGTTCCAGCCACCCCTGCTAGCCCATGGGTGACAGGGCATGCTGGAACCTATAGTTCCACAACACCTGGGGCACCATAAGTATCCTTAATCTGCTTTATCACTATATTTCTAGAACAGCCTTTTACAAAACTGTTTAGAAATAGGCTTAATTTGTCCTAGTAAAAGGGAACTTAGGGAAAGTGTATCATGGATACAATAAATTGTTTTTAAAGATTTAACCATGAGGACAGCAGAGGGTGTCACTCAGAGAACAGAAGGGGGCCACTTTCTTGTCATATTTAATTTTTTATTTTTACCCAGCTATGTCACCTACTGAGGGGCAGAGACCCCCCCCTGCCCCTCCGAGCAGCCAGTTGTACATTGTTTGAAGTCTTTCTCAGGTCTAGACTGTATCTCTGCAGGGTCCTGGCAGACAAATGCAGAAAAAAAAGAAACTATTGCAAATCTGCAACCCCGGCCTCCCCCCTCTCAGTGGTATCCTGTGGCTTCCAAGGCCCCTTCGTAGCAGTGGGGGATGGCAGGCTGGAGGTGTGTGTGCCTGTCTGCTGGTGGGTCGGTGTGATTTCTGTGGCTATACCTCTTGCCTGCGCTGGCCCCTTTCAGTCATCCAGTCGGTAACAAGCATCCACTGAGTGGGGCAGACACACAGGGTGATTGTGTTTGTATCACTAAATAGCACCAGCCATAAATTCTTGTTCTTTCAGACCCTGGGAGCTACATTGGATATGTCAGCGGAGGGACCTGGGACCTCATACATGGCTTCAAAGTTACCTTCTTCTGCATTCTTCGTCTCTTTAACCCCTGCGATATTGGAGTCATTAACCCTTGCACCCCCATTAAAATCCCCATTCATACTGTAGAGTTATGTCACAAACACTAGGAGCAAACAGGATTACTCTGTAAAATGGGATTTAAAGGGCTTTTCACACCAAATAAGACAATGGCAAGTTGTAACAATTAGGGGGTCTTAGTGAGGGTGATATATATATATATATATATATATATATATATATATATATATATATATATATATATATATATGACATATTTATCATTATTCTACTGTTAGGGAGAGATAATATGATGTCATTACAATACAGTGGGGACTGTACTAAACGGGCACATTTAGTGTATAGTGTGATCCATTACTTTCCCATAAGAAAAGCAAATCTACTTATGGGATGGAAGTAATTCTATTATGAGAGTCTATTCCTGGTTCTAAGTATGAGTTTTTTCTGCTGAATATATCTGCTAATAATTTGCAGATCACCAGTTGATATTCAGAGATTCTGTGCAGCAAAACGAGAATTGTTGTATTTTGTAATTCAATTTATGTTTTTAGTTTCTAGAGAAAATAATTTGCATTGGAATACATTCAGTTCCTGGAAGAAGAGAACAGTATTTGTACCCTGAGAGATAACAGAATAGTGAACCCCGATACTGGGGTATAATCATCATTGAGGGGGGGGGATACGAAAACCTGCTTTTGGCTGTGGGTAGAGAAACAAGACAGCAATCGTACAAGGAGAGATTTTGGGGAGAGCAATGTGGTAAATGGTTGAGGATAGTGAGATGGGGAATGGGATAACGTATACTGTGGTTTCTGTGCGGGATTGGTGGATGGAGAGGTTGTCAAAATACAATTCTTAGGGAATTTAGATAAAGTTATGTTTGGTAGGAGGCCAGTATTTGGATGGGGCAGTGTCTGAATCTGAGTGGATGAGGAAGAGTTGTAAAAATACTTGTGATAGAACTCTGAATTATTGACTAAGTAGTCCTCACCCTCACACGCCGTGTACTGTGCTGTAGATAGATCCAGACACATTGTTGGGAAAATCAGTGTCTATGGAGTATAGCCTATCTAGTACTCGTTAGTGTGGCCAGAAGTTGGTAGCCTGTTGGAGATAGCTGTCGTCTTACCGCATTTACCAACCTGCTCGATGACGATCCGATTGATTTTGAGCATCTGGTTCTTTTATTTGGGCTACACATGCTGCGGTATCGCAGTATGTGTAGCCAGCATAA
>NC_134412.1:93388432-93455932 GCF_038048845.1 Mixophyes fleayi | reverse complement strand
ATAGGGTCCTGGACGGACTCCAAGCCATGACCCTTGCGCTGAGAGGCAACAATACTAACCACAATGCCAACAAGTAATAGATTACATTTTAAAAGCATAAAAAGTATCTGTGTTTAAGATTGGGAATAGTCAGCATAGATCTATACATACATTTGCAACATGTACAGTTGGGGGAATAAGGACCATAGTTGTGTCCACCATTTTCAAGAGTTATACAGGAGTGTGACGCAATTCTTTAACTGTGGAAACTGAAAAACCAGAACAGGCTGTAACTTTTATTTAAAAATAGAATGTCAACTTTGCCTTTTTTAGATTTCAAATTCCGCCTGCGGACGCTTCGTCAGGAAGAACCAATGTCTGTAAGTGTGGCCTTTGGCACATCACCGACGTTGGTTAATCACGTTCCAGATCTCGTCATTCGTAAAATAGCAAATAAATAACACATCAACGCAGCTCACGGCAGCGATATTTTTATCCCAGTCTTAGATATATCTTTTAAGCTGAAACATTTTATTTATTTTGTGTTGTTGTTTTCCTGCAGATAACACGCAGACAGTTTGACTATTGAGTGTGTAATAGACTCTGCTCTGTGTTGTATAAGAGCGAGCTGCCCTCTCTGCTGCGTGTGTCACGGTCTGTTGGCCGCAGATGGGAACTTTGCTTTGGTGATGGAGCGCTCTGAAAAGTGGTTTTCTTTTCTGTTCGTAAACAAACATTTTCCTTCTCACTCCGCAGTCTCCTGAGCTTCATCTGTTATTCATTTACTCTGCACATTTGGACAGTAGTTTAAATCGGGCCTTTTTAGGGAGAGGGGGGGGGGGTTGTTTCAAACACAAATGTTATGTTTGGCTGTATCCAGTCACAGCAAATATTTCTTTCCTTTTGTGTTTTTTTTTTTTTGTGGCGGAAAGATGTGGAAAAGTAACTATTGGCCACGCTTCATATCGCCTGCGTTACGAGGGACTAGAGAGCCGGGGAGAGGAGCATCTGATTTGTGTCATAAATTATATGAACCTTCCTCAATTTCACTCAAAATTCTTTGGCCCAAGCTCAAAAAAGAGATATTTCTGTTGCCACAACAGGTCTTAAAAAATTATTCTAATTGGAATCAACTTTAACAAATTGGCGCCAAAGTTGTTTATTTTTGTGTCGTCAAATTTGAGTTTGTAAGAATGTTTGTTCACTTATTTTTTTTCTGTTTTCAGAGCTTAAGTTTAAAACTGTTATTTTTCCCTCACATTTAAAATTAAGTTTAAGTAAACCCACTCTTTATCTGATCATCAATGCTGTAAATTATTCAGGAAATTTTGGTAGATTTCACTTTAAAGAAAACTTTTTGCACTGTTTTATTGGGTGAATTCTTTCCCTTGTGATTTTGTTTGTAGTTTCTTTTACTAGAACTTTCACTGTGAGTTTCTGAGGTTGAAAATTTACTATTAAAGACAATTGCATTCAGTCTGCAGATAAAAGGTGGTTTGTGCTGGGAAGATTGGTTCTATGCCTTGAAATAATCTAATCCAGGCGCTCCTAGGTGTAGCATTTGCAGTGTTTGTTCTGCAGCTATGAGAGTTGCTTGTTCAAATGAAGTGATACATATCTATCTATCTATCTATCTATCTATCTATCTATCTATCTCATATCTAAGTGGGCAAATTTTGCATACAGGTTGTCCTATCAAATGATCTTTTTTCTTACAACATCCCTAAGTATTTAAGGAATATAGGAAGGTGATCTTGTGAGAGGCAGTGACCTCTCCATTCAGGCAGCTATGTTAGTGATGAAAGGTCTACCTGTGGATAGGGGCAGTGATGTGATGTGAGAAGAGAAATGGAGGCAGTAGGAAGCCACAGACTGAGAGTTATATAGTGGAAGGAGCAGGGTCCCCCAGCAGCACAGAGTATATCAGGAGATGAGTGGTGTGTTAGTGAGGACAGGGCTATGTGTGACAGGGGCAGTGACATGATGTGAGGAGGGGAATGGAGGCAGCAGGAAGCCACAGACTGAGAGTTATATAGTGGAAGGAGCAGGGTCCCCCAGCAGCACAGAGTATATCAGGAGAGGAGTGATGTGTCAGTGAGGACAGGGATGTGTGTGACAGGGGCAGTGACATGATGTGAGGAGGGGAATGGAGGCAGCAGGAAGCCAGACTGAGAGTTATATAGTGGAAGGAGCAGGGTCCCCCAGCAGCACAGAGTATATCAGGAGATGAGTGATGTGTTAGTGATAACAGAGCTGCTTGTGACAGGGGCAGTGACATGATCTTAGCAGGAAGTCACAGACTGAGCTCCAGATAGAGGAAGGAACTGGGTCCCCCAACAGCACAGTCATGACGGAGGCTCCTGTCACACTCATGCAGAAAGATTGCGGTGTCAGATGCACCTTTATATGATACTTACTCCCTAAAAGACATGGCAACATATTGTTTGGTCATTTACGCAGGTTGTAAAGTCTTGAACAGCTGATGTGTGACACAGGTACTCCTATGCATCCGATACTTTCTTCAGAAGAGTATTGTTTGGTGCTGTCATGCAAACATTGTCGCATTATTCATGATTTGTCCACTGGGTGGCGCTATTCATTATCCAGTTTCATATGACGTATAATGCATATTTGCCCACCTCTTACACCGCGCTTCTGGGAAATGCACCGGGGTATGAAAAACATAGTTGGCCGCAGCTTGCGGACCTCATTCATGTTATTGAGTGCCACTGGCCTCGCACGGTTCACTGAGTTGGACCTGGCCTGATTTGTGTGTGCCCCCCTTCGTAGAGAGGTAAGTGCTCTTGGACATGAATAGCTGTTCTCTTTGGAGCACGCGAGGTCTCCACCCTAATTCATGAGTCTCCAAACATGATTTAAAGTATACTCATCACCTCCACAAAGTAAGAGGTAGTCTGTGCCCTGGCAATTTGTGGGAGTCATCACCAGAGCAGTTTTTATTGGCTTAAAAATGGTGATGTTATTGAAAGGTAACTGTTTTTTTTTTTCTTCCACGGGCTCCCACTGATGACATCATCCTCTAGAGACAGGCAGACAGCCAATCAGCTTGTTTTCTGTGCAACCCGGGTTGCACCATTCATAGTGCAGGCAACCCGGGTCCGACCCAGGAATTACCCCTCGATAAATCCCGGGTTGAAGACCCGGGTTTTTAGACCCGGGATTTTTGACTTGTACCATTCATACTGCACCAAGACCCGGGTCGTTTGAGCTCGCCCCGGCAAAAACCCGGGATTTTGGTGCAGTATGAATGGGGTATAAGACATGCACAAACGTTTACATAAAAAGTGACAATGGTTTTGCACATATTTCTGTCTGTTTTTGCTATTTATAAAGCTGTATATTGTTTGCAAACATTCTGTGACACTGTGTTTTGTTTGCTTCTTTATTTTTCCTCTATATGGTGAAGAGAAAAAAAAACTATTTAAAATCTTTCTTACGTGGTGGAAAAACACCCAAAGTCAATTTGTTTTATTAGAAGAGTGCAATAGAAAACATTTGAAAGTAGTAGCTAACAACACATGCACCGTAAGCATAGAACAAATAAGTAATCCGTTTTGATACTGGGGGTTAAATGTATCAAGCTGAGAGTTTTCTGGTGGGTTCGAAAAGTGGAGATGTTGCCTATAGCAACCAATCAGATTCTAGCCGTCATTTTGTAGAATGTACTAAATAAATGATAGCTAGAATCTGATTTGGTTTTTCAAACCCGCCGGAAAACTCTCAGCTTGATACATTTACCCCTAGGTTTTTGGTAGTGGAAGTGGGAGGAATATGTATTTTGAATGGAAAGGAAGGTGCCGGGTTGTTAAAGTGACAAGCTACACACTTCCAACCAGAATGTTTTAATAACTGGGCAGGACCACCAATTATGAAGGAATGAATCCACTCCTTGACAGGCTCTCCCAACAACGAGGAGAGGTGCTATAGAAGAGTTTACAAAGCCTGGCCGGGACCAAGTACCAGCGGTGTAGGAATTTGTATGTGTTTTCTTTTACTCTGACACATATAGAGGATTTAGATAAACATTCTTATATATCTGACCAGTATTCATCATCCAGAACCTCAGCCAAATCTCTTTCCAAATTGTTTACATTGAATTCCTGAAAGTAAATATTGAGTGATATACAGAGTAGATGAGGCGTTGCTAAGGCAAAATTGCTCAAACAGGGAGAGAGATCTTGCAAAGATTCTAGCTGAGGAGGAACGAAAGAAGTCCCTGATTTGAAGAAATTGGTGGAAAGTTATAGTTGGGAGTTCATAGTATTCTTGAGGTTCCCCAAAGTCAATTTTTAAGTGATTACAATAATCCTTTTATTATATTAAAGCACAATTTACTACAAACTGTAACAAAATAATTATATTTATTTTTATTTATTTTATTTTTTTTAAAAAAATGTTTATTTATGAAAGATAAAACAAAAACCGTGAAAGAATAGTTTCAAAAACAGCGTCAATAAAAGGCAAGTGGAGAAAAAAAGTGTGATAATGGATGTGCTTTAACAAAAAAAAAAAATATATATATATATATAACAATAATTTGTTATGAGAACATTTGGAACCAAGCACATTGATCTGTACATTTGATTAGAGTTAATTTGTCCTGGTAATTTTCCTTTGACACCCAGTTCTATCTGTAATTCAAGACTGATGTTATTGCAAGTAGATTAAAGAGACAATTCAAATATTTGTTGATTTACTTCTAAACAGACCTCCTTTCTTGTAATTCTACGCAGTGAATGCAAGTGTGACCATTTTCATGGTTTGTTGTTAATCCATCCTAATTTGTGCTAGCTATAACTTTTGTATAGCTATTGGAATTTTTTTTTGCACTGATGAGATCTAATTAGGTGGAAACAGCTCTCTGCAACCTGATTTTAGGGCTCTGCATTTTCGACTAAATCTATAGTATTGGAATGGTGGGTTTGATATGCATATTTGGGTAGATAAGAAGTGATCTGCTAGTATCCATCAATTCCTAGAGTGTAAATATCACAATTTACATTTTAAATTAGTGACATTATTCAAACACAATTATTTTTATGTGTGACTTACAATGTAGTGTTGTATAGATGTTTGTTACTATTGCACACAGCCGTGTTCAGCACTTACAATGAAGCCATTTGGTGACATGCCACACTTGGGTGTTGGAATATAGTTCCCTCGTTCTTGAATGTAGCTGCCACTAATGGGTTAAACCAGATGCTGCGTAATTGAGAAGGTTCCTGTGTATGATGTGGGTGCTCCTCTCTCCTTTAAATAAATAGTCGTGGGATAGTTTGGCACAGGCTTGTGCACTGGTGTGTTTTTCTCTGGTGAAGTGTTCCGTGTTAACGCGTTCTCAAATAAGTGTTTATTTTGTTCTTTGCACCCTGTGGACTGCTGCTGCCCTTGAACCGAGAAAATGTAAAATAAACCCACAAAACTCCCAACAGCTGCTGCTGTCTTCTACCAGCTGCTCTTCCTAGGAATGCCGGACACCGCTGTCCCAGCAAGAGCAGGTTACTGCTTCCCGTTGTAATTCAGTGGAGTTTCTGAGTATAGTACACTGATGATGGTATATGAGACAGTGGTGTGTTTCTGGGTGTAGTACACTGATGATGGTATATGATTCGGTGGTGTGTTTCTGGTTGTAGTACACTGATGAAGGTATATGATTCGGTGGTGTGTTTCTGGGTATAGTACACTGATGATGGTATATCATTCAGTGGTGTGTTTCTGGGTGTAGTACACTGATGATGGTATATGATACAGTGGTGTGTTTCTGGGTGTAGTACACTGATGATGGTATATGATACAGTGGTGTGTTTCTGGGTGTAGTACACTGATGATGGTATACGAGTCGGTGGTGTGTTTCTGGGTGTAGTACACTGATGAAGGTATATGATTCAGTGGTGTGTTTCTGGGTATAGTACACTGATGATGGTATATGATACAGTGGTGTGTTTCTGGGTGTAGTACACTGATGAAGGTATACGAGTCGGTGGTGTGTTTCTGGGTGTAGTACACTGATGAAGGTATATGATTCAGTGGTGTGTTTCTGGGTGTAGTACACTGATGAAGGTATAGGAGTCAGTGGTGCGTTTCTGGGTGTAGTACACTGATGAAGGTATAGGAGTCGGTGGTGTGTTTCTGGGTATAGTACACTGATGATGGTATATGATTCAGTGGTGCGTTTCTGGGTGTAGTACACTGATGAAGGTATAGGAGTCGGTGGTGTGTTTCTGGGTGTAGTACACTGAAGGTATATGATTCAGTGGTGTATTTCTGGGTGTAGTACACTGATGGTATATGATACGGTGGTGTGTTTCTGGATAATAGTACACTGATGATGGTATATGATTCGGTGGTGTGTTTCTGGGTGTAGTACACTGATGAAGGTATATGATTCAGTGGTGTTTCTGGGTGTAGTACACTGATGGTATATGATTCGGTGGTGTGTTTCTGGTTGTAGTACACTGATGAAGGTATATGATTCGGTGGTGTGTTTCTGGGTATAGTACACTGATGATGGTATATGATTCAGTGGTGTGTTTCTGGGTATAGTACAATGATGATGGTATATGATTCAGTGGTGTGTTTCTGGGTATAGTACACTGATGAAGGTATACGAGTCGGTGGTGTGTTTCTGGGTGTAGTACACTGATGATGGTATATGATTCGGTGGTGTGTTTCTGGGTGTAGTACACTGATGAAGGTATATGATTCAGTGGTGTTTCTGGGTGTAGTACACTGATGATGGTATATGATTCGGTGGTGTGTTTCTGGGTCTAGTACACTGATGAAGGTATATGATTCGGTGGTGTATTTCTCGGTGTAGTACACTGATGATGGTATATGATGCGATATGGTGGTGTGTTTCTGGGTGTAGTACACTGATGATGGTATATGATTCAGTGGTATGTTTCTGGGTATAGTACACTGATGAAGGTATATGAGTCGGTGGTGTTTCTGGGTATAGTACACTGATGAAGGTATATGAGTCGGTGGTGTGTTTCTGGATAATAGTACACTGATGAAGGTATATGAGTCGGTGGTATGTTTCTGGGTATAGTACACTGATGAAGGTATATGATTTGTTGGATTATTTCTCATGATTTGATTATTTTAGTGTTATTTAAATATGAAGAAAATAAATGGAAAGTAAATATAAAAACTGATAACCTGTTTGAGTGAGCCGAGGGTCTGCCTGATGGCATTACAAGGCCATTGAGTCTCATACTTGGTGTCTTTATCTTCTGTTTTTCAGACTGTGTCAGCTTCTTCCTATTCTCCTGGACATTTGCGCTGTGCATCGCTGTGACCCAGCGCTATGCATCCTGGACCGTGGCATGCGCTACTTTGTTTCTCTTTTTTCTTGCTTTCCACACATGGCGATTCAGGTACGTTAACAAACTTTCCTGGTCTTAGAAATCGTAACAATTTCTGCTGATATTCTCTTGTCATCTTGTATATTTCCTCTCACAATCTTTATACTTGGGTCCATCAAGGAAATATAGAAATATATCACTCAGCAATATTCCTATCCCTCAACCACCCAACTTCAATAGTTATATTACTCCAACAAGACATCTCACTTCCGACATCTCTCCTCAATAATCCTATTTCTTGGCCAACAAATGTTAATCTTCATCACTTAATCATTTAACAATTTCACTAAGACACCGTGCACCTAATAACTCTTCACTATACTTCTACCTGGACCAACTAATGACAATCTTTATATAATTCCAGCAAGAGACCCCAACTTCTAGTCTTACTCCTCAATAGTCATATCCCTCTGCCATCCAACCTCCATCATCAACCATTAATCCTACTCTTACTCCTCAATATTCATAAACCTAAGCCATCCAATCTCCATCATCAACCATTACTCCTAGTCTTACTTCTCAACAGTCATATCCCTCAGCCATTCAACCTCCATCATCATCAACCATTAATCCTAGTCTTACTCCTCAACAGTCATATCCCTCAGCCATTCAACCTCCATCATCATCGACCATTAATCCTAGTCTTACTCCTCAACAGTCATATCCCTCAGCCATTCAACCTCCATCATCATCAACCATTAATCCTAGTCTTACTCCTCAATAGTCATATTCCTCAGCCATTCAATCTCCATCATCATCAACCATCACTCCTAGTCTTGTTCCTCGATAGTCAGTCATGACACATTACTCCTCACATCACACATCAATATTCATATCTGAGACATCTAACCTCTATTTTCATCTTTCCATCATCACATATTATTCCTACTATCATGCCTCAATATTCACATCTATCTGCCCACTAACCTAAATCTTCTACCATTGCACGTTACTCCTCAGATCGCTTATCAATATTCATATCCCTTAATCAACTAACCTTAATCTTCAGATCTTTCCACATTACCCCTAATATTAAGCCTCAGGAGTCATATCCCTCAGCCAACTAGCTTCAATCTTCATATCTTTCCATCATCATACATTACTTCTAATGTCACTCCTCAATATATTAATTCCCTCAGCCCGCTAGCTGTCTTCATTCCGTTTCTCCATAACGTATAATGCCTAATATGTCTTGTCAGTATTAATATCCGTCAGCCTACTGACCTCAGTATTCTAACATTCCATCATGACACATTCCTCCTCACATCACTCGTCAATATTCATATCTCCAAGACAAGTAACCTCAATCTTCATAACTTTCCATCATCATTCTTTAGTTCTAATATTACTTCTCAATATTTATATCCCTCACCTGACTAACCTCTTCATATCATTCCACCATGATACGTTACCGTACTATAACGTCAAAATGTTAATTTCCCTCTGGCAGCTAACTTCATACTCTAGCAATAGGTCCCCATTCAGTATAACATTTTATGTGTGTTATGAGTTTCCAAAAGATATTTTTTCTTTTTAGATGTGACACCTGGCTTTCTGTCCGAGCCTATTTCAACTGTCCAGAATCCCGGAAGCTCGGTAGTATTGTTATGTTCTGCTGAACCTCCATGGTCCCATATCTTTTGGATATTTAATGGTGAATTGTTGGATAGAAGGCAAAGTCAGGATGTGGATATTCAACCTGGGCACTTGACTATCTTGTCTCTTAGTCTCCAACATGTTGGGCGATATCAGTGCATGGTCAATTCTAGCAGAGGATCTATCATCAGTATACCTGCAACCGTGTCTATGGCATGTAAGTATGTTGGACCTCACATATGGGAATTTGCACCCCCAAAGTGATTATTAACGACTTCTATTGCCTTAACCTTCAATACTAAGTTCACTTTTGCAAAAATAAAACATTTTAGAGAGATCAGTCCTTAAGGGTTATGTCTATAGAAGGAAAACATAATATGGGTTGAATCATTGGCTAGATACTATTTCTAATACAGGGTATCTAACAGCTGTTATTCCTGCACTACAGAAAAATCTTTCTGTGATCCACTGTTATTGTGTTATAAATTTCTGAAAGATGTCAACCTTTAACGTCCATCAAGCAAAAAAAAAGCTAATTGTCATCTATTGTCCAGTGTACATTGTGTACCTGCTTTATAGGTCTGCTTTATAAATAAAGTTTAATAATCATAAAATATTGCTGGTCACTTTACTTTCTCTTGCCCAGTGTATATTGTATTACCTTCTTTATAGAACATTCCCACCTCTTGTGCATTACCTCCTTTATATGACTCATCACATTCCCGCCTTTTGTGCATTACCTCCCATTATATGACTCGTCACATTCCCACCTCTTGTGCATTACCTCCCATTATATGACTCGTCACATTCCCACCTCTTGTGCATTACCTCCTTTATATGACTCATCACATTCCCGCCTTTTGTGCATTACCTCCCATTATATGACGCGTCACATTCCCACCTCTTGTACATTACCTCCATTATATGACTCGTCACATTCCCACCTCTTGTACATTACCTCCATTATATGACTCGTCACATTCCCACCTCTTGTGCATTACCTCCCTTATATGACTCGTCACATTCCCACCTCTTGTGCATTACCTCCCTTATATGACTCGTCACATTCCCACCTCTTGTGCATTACCTCCCATTATATGACTCGTCACATTCCCACCTCTTGTGCATTACCTCCCATTATATGACGCGTCACATTCCCACCTCTTGTACATTACCTCCATTATATGACTCGTCACATTCCCACCTCTTGTACATTACCTCCATTATATGACTCGTCACATTCCCACCTCTTGTGCATTACCTCCTTTATATGACTCGTCACATTCCCACCTCTTGTGCATTACCTCCCTTATATGACTCGTCACATTCCCACCTCTTGTGCATTACCTCCCATTATATGACTCGTCACATACCCACCTCTTGTGCATTACCTCCTTTATATGACTCATCACATTCCCACCTCTTGTGCATTACCTCCCATTATATGACTCGTCACATTCCCACCTCTTGTACATTACCTCCATTATATGACTCGTCACATTCCCACCTCTTGTGCATTACCTCCCTTATATGACTCGTCACATTCCCACCTCTTGTGCATTACCTCCTTTATATGACTCGTCACATTCCCACCTCTTGTGCATTACCTCCCTTATATGACTCGTCACATTCCCACCTCTTGTGCATTACCTCCCATTATATGACTCGTCACATTCCCACCTCTTGTGCATTACCTCCCATTATATGACTCGTCACATTCCCACCTCTTGTGCATTACCTCCCATTATATGACTCGTCACATTCCCACCTCTTGTGCATTACCTCCCATTATATGACTCGTCACATTCCCACCTCTTGTGCATTACCTCCTTTATATGACTCGTCACATTCCCACCTCTTGTGCATTACCTCCCATTATATGACTCGTCACATTCCCACCTCTTGTGCATTACCTCCCTTATATGACTCGTCACATTCCCACCTCTTGTGCATTACCTCCTTTATATGACTCGTCACATTCTCACCTCTTGTGCATTACCTCCCTTATATGACTCGTCACATTCCCACCTCTTGTGCATTACCTCCTTTATATGACTCGTCACATTCTCACCTCTTGTGCATTACCTCCTTTATATGACTCGTCACATTCCCACCTCTTGTGCAGTGTATACTGCATTACCTCCTTTATATGAATCGTCACATTCCCACCACTTGTCCAGTGTATACTGCATTACCTCCTTTTATATGATTCGTCACATTCCCACCACTTGTCCAGTGTATACTGCATTACCTCCTTTATATGACACCTCTTCACTGTGTTCTGCAGATCTGGGACAATTTGAACCCTCCTCTAAGCTCACTGTTACGGCTGAAGAAGGAAGCAGCGTGATTATAACGTGCCGCGTTCCGCACAGCGTGCCACAGGCTCAGCGCCATTATCGAGTGAAAGGCAGGTGGATGGACAAATCCACTGGTGGGTGAATATAAGTGGAAAAAAAACCCCATTTATTTGAAAGATGTTCAGAGCTGTGTTGTTCTTAAGTCGTGTGTGTTTATATATTTCCATGCACAGTATAGGACGTGAAGTGAGACATTTTGCTGGGATGTAGAGTATTTTATGTTTCATAAGAAATTTGCTAAAGACTTTACACATTTGCCTTCTCATCCTCCTTTTATTAGAAAAGTACCTGATCTTACCCTCGGGAAATTTAATGATCCTCGACGTGTCTCCTGAAGACCAAGGACAATATCGGTGTGCAGCGTATAATCCAGTCACTCACGAGCGGAAAATAAGCCCCTCGGTCTACAAGCTGTCTATTGGCCGTAAGTGGAATATACTGTCTTGTCCCAATGTTTCTGTCTTCCGACAATTAAATCTTATTATGGACATGACTTTTGAGAGGGCTGGACAGAGAATGTCATCATTGTGCCAACATCATACATGTAATGTTGCTGTACCGCCATTAGGCCACACTTATGTCCTTGGTGTAAACGGCTGGGTAATGAACATGGGTTTGTCTTTCAGATTAAATTCACATTTCAATGGTTCTCAACCTCTCTTCAGTGGTCAATGGAAAACGTTTTTAACCATCATGTCTATGAATTGTCCCCTGCGTATTATTTGTTATTGGTAGTAAAATTAACTTTATTTCCCATTGTGACAGGTTCGTCCTACCATGATCCTAACGTCATACAGCCAGTTGTCAATCAGAGGTTGTCTGTAATTCTGCACGCGTCACTGACCCTGGAATGTACTATTGGGGGGATCGCTAATCCCAGTGTTCTCTGGTACAAAGATGGGCGAATGGCGTTGGAAGACCGGAGGCGGAAGTTGTTCCATACTCACCTTGTGATCGAGAATGTAGAAAGACTCGACACCGGCAACTACTCCTGTCTGTTGAGCAACGGATCTCAAGAGCTCACTCGTGTTAACTATACAGTCACTGTTCTAGGTAAGGTCCAGACCACTTCCTATGTCGTCCTGTGCTGGTTCTCTGTGTTCTGGGAACGCTATCGTCATCTTCTGTGTTATGCTTGTAGTATTATACATGTGCTAGGTGTGTTGGATGCAGACATGCAAGTCATACATGCTAGATACAGTGGTGAAAACATGTGCTTACACGTAAGATGCGCACGCATCACATTAGATTTCACCCTGATGGTTACAGTAAAGCGTATTATTACATTGCACAGAGTGCGCCGGGAATCCGCTTCTCCGCCGGTGTGGAACACAGAGGCGCAAAACTGGGCCCAATAGAGGTATAGAATAGAACAAGACCCTAATTGTGCAGCTGTTCCTCTGTCGCACCGCAGCGACTCTGTCCAGACAAGGTCACATGCAGCATCCGTAGAGCCTGATCGCTGTCGTGTGATGGGGGAGGACGAGCGATCTCTATTCAGTTTCGTTCATCGGCAGAGAGTGTTTTTCTTGCGTTTCAACTGCGCATCTCATGTCTTTAGTGCTACAATAAAGCTGTCTAAATGCTGCCATTTAACCACAAGTCAGGTGAAATGAGTAATCCTCTCATTACTAACTGCAGATTAATAAAAAGATATAATATGTATGTACACATACATATTTTTCTCAGTGGTTGACTTCTTTAACGTTATATATTTTTGCTGTTTTATAGAAGTTGAGGTCTGAACGCTGCAATTATCTGGATTTATTTCCAGGCTTATGTAATAGACACACTCATTACTTTGGCACCAGCGCTCGGTGCAGCTGGCAGCAGAATGCACACATCCCCGCTGGCACGTTCCCGGTGCCACCACAACAAGCCCTCGATTATGTTAGACAAGGTGTCTTGTTGATGGATGCTGAGCCAGCCGGCCCAGTTGGCATCATGTCTGCGGAGGCCGGGTCCAACATGAATCACATAGAGAAGGCTTCTAATTCCAGAGATTTATACCCCGTCCTCGTTACACCAATTACTGCATTTCCTTAAATCTTGGGACCCTGATCCATGGACACCTCTGGAAAGCGTTCCGGTGCTGTAACCTCGGGCAGTGCGGAACGTTTCCAGCTCCACATGTGGTGACTCAGATTGGTCCCCTACATCGGCGCCTCTTGCCACAAAATCTCTCTCTTACATAGGTGTTGGTTACATATTTATTATGTGATTTTATGTAAAACATCCAAATTTCTGCCTGCCAGCCTTAAGTCATTCATTTTGTTCCTCCAGTCCTCGTACTGGGAAATCTGGATAGATTGAGGGCTCCCAATCGGCAGATTCTTGGAGTGAAACCCTCCAAATGTGGACAACCCCCTTGAAATGTAGGATTCTTAACTGATCCAAGTGGTCTGCTGGGGTAGAGTACAGTACTAGGGGGGCAGCACGTCTTTTCCCTGTGGAGAACATTGTGCACTACCTTAAATAAAGGAGGTACTAATATCCATAAACACATATGTAAAAGTTGCAAGAGTGTATTGGAAGATAAAGTTGTTACATGGTGGGGGAATGTGTCCTGCTCATAGGGGTGATTTTGTTTTCCCTCCTGAATCTTTGAAAGGACAGTGTCCTTTTTCAGCCTGATAATGACTGATAACAGAGAATCATAGCTTGCATTTGTACAGCAGATATACAATATTACACTTCACAAGTTCTGTCATCGTTCAAGCAGTTTCAAGACTTATATATGATATTCAATGTCTCAGAACACACCACTATGGCTTTATGTTGCAGTGACCGGTCTGGTTTACATGTAATTACCCTCGTTGGGGGCATTGAGAGAGATGTATATTTTCTGAACGTCAAAAGATCCGCTAACGGTGGAGACATTTTATCTACAATGTAACAAATGAGCACTTAAAAACAATGACGGATATTCTCAGACGTCGTGGAACACTGGAGTTACTGTAGCAAAAATGAAATATGTTTATTGAATTAATAAATGTCAGAAGTTGTCAATGTCAAGTCTGACTTTATTTACTATAATTTATTTAAAAAAGTAGCTGTTTGTTAATCCTTTTGACAATAAGACAAAATTAATAATGACTTTAATGTTTTAGAGCAAAAAAAATGTAAACCCCACTTTTAACCATAACACGGAATGAATGTTATGGGGATCACTTCTTCCCCCAAAAATTAAACCTTCAGTTAGTGACATCACATCTAGGAATCCACGTTAATCAGAGAATCTATTCCAGT
This sequence comes from Mixophyes fleayi, assembly GCF_038048845.1. Classification (NCBI taxonomy): domain Eukaryota; kingdom Metazoa; phylum Chordata; class Amphibia; order Anura; family Limnodynastidae; genus Mixophyes; species Mixophyes fleayi. The sequence goes on along the minus strand of NC_134412.1, from coordinate 93,441,360 downwards.
ATCTTATCTGCCCTGTCTGATACAATATGTATCACTGAGCAGTCCTGGTTGGGAACGGCTCAGTGATACATTGTTGCTGGTCTTGCGCTAGACCATGTTGAGCAGGATAATTGACTGTATTTCTCCTGCATGGGAAGGGTTGCTGGCTCCCCCTAGTGGTCTAGTGGTGCATTGTAAAATCCTCTTAGATGTTTATTTTCCAATACTATATTCAGTCATTAATTGTGGCAAGTGAGAGCATAGTTGAAAACTATCCCCACTTTCCACAATCCCAAGTTTTAAAAAGTGTCCCTATTTTTCAATGTTGACCAACTACACATTATCATATTTTTGTTGGTGCATATTATAAGTTATTCTTACCATCTATTCTTATATTTATCTCTGTTTGGGTGATGTGTGACCCACGTCTGCTTTGTTCTGTTGACCTGATCTCTGGAATTGTTGCACGTGAAAAGTTTAAAATACAACAATTCCGATATAAACGTTTTCCTGATCAGATCCAGTTCTGCTGGCTGTAAGCTGCTGGGGCAGCTGCATATACAGCAATCTTCCTATCGGGCAGCACACAGCTCCTGCTGTGCCTTTGTGTCTGTTACTGTGATTGATAACCACGAAGGCACCACACACAGGGTACTTACATGGATCACGGTTGGACTTTGATCGGGCGAAGCCATTCCTTTGGGTACACACGCAGAGGGATGTGGGGGAACATGTGGTCAAAAACAACCTATTTAGCCAGAACAAATCTGCTTGGAGTATAAAATATTTTCCACAGTAATCCTGTGGCCTTTTTCCCGTTAAGGATTACCATGGTGCTTTTTGGTAAAGGATTATTCATGATAATGGAGCCTAACAATTCACCAGGAGCCAGTGACCTTGCTGAGGGACAAGGCAGCGTTGTATGACGCACTACAGTGTGGATCACGTCTTTAGAATATAATAATATTGATCATTCCCGTTAATGAGAACGCCAGTCATGAGAACTTCCCATAAGGAATCGCCCCTTCTCCCGCTTGGTAGAGATGGATGGGGATCTCTGTCTTGTAATTTTGACAAACCCAAAATCATTTGAAATCCGGGGGAGTAGGCAACTATGCGTTAAAGAAAAGCAGCTAACGAATCTCTAGAGACTGAAGTGTCTTTTACATTTCTGTCTCCATTACTGAAGTCATGTTGTCTTACCTGTCAGTCTTTGATTACATCTTGGTCTCCATGAAAATGGCTACCTCCATAGGCATCAATACATGGACATATAGGACACAATTTCTGAACTGTGTCGTCATGCCACATATGGCAAAGCCAACCACGTCTTGTACTGGCTCAGTATCAGGGAGAATGCCAGACTCTTCAGGGAGTGAGGGAGATCACCCCTATTTCAGGGAGTCTCCCTGACATTCAGGGAGAGTTGGCAGGTATGCTTTTCATTTGTCAGTTTTTATGTCCCAGGACAGCCACTATCACACCCACAAGAAGGCAGATTAGGGGGCAATGAGTGTAAGAAATACCGTAACATTGAAAAACGTAGACTCCAGGCCTTGAGGAATGTGATGTGTTTGTGACGTCTTAATAATTTGCTGTTTTTTATTTGTAGAAGCTCTGTATATTTCCCGGGCACCTGAGGATCAGTCCGCACTGGTGGGCAGCGATGCCAGTTTCATCTGCGAGGTCCAGGGAAGCCCGCCTCCAAAGATCAGTTGGCTACACAATGCGGCATTGGTGACTCCCTCGCCGCGGCTCCACCCGCTGGGGAACAAGCTGCACATCGCCAATGTGGTGGCAGAGGATTCTGGGATGTATCAGTGCATGGCGGATAACGGAGTGGGAGCGATACAGTCTGCAGCCAGACTCCATGTACAGACCGGTAAGGAAGGAAAGTGTCAGGACTTCTGGTTTTCATTGACTCTGGTCCATAGTACATAGCTCTTTGATGCTATGTGTAAGATCAGTATAACTGCTATTATCGCAGAAAATAAAACTACATTAACCACTAAGCTAATGTAGAAGTGTAATCTTTGTGTAGATGTAATTACTTAGTGCTAACAGATATAAAGAGGAATCTAATCCTGGTTTAGACCAATAATAGTTATCCCTGTGAAAAGGTAAAGATGAATCTGGGTGGATTAACCCTCTTCCCAACACTTTTTTTAAGGTGTGCAATAAAATGTTTTTTTTAATTGAGAGGTGACTCTGTGCTCCCGGCACACAAACTCCTTTCGAGAATGGACAATCACGACGACATTAACCCACCACAGACAGTGTAGTGATGTAGTCAAACCTTCAGCTGAGTTTAAGCAGATGTCAAACAAGACTTTTATTTTACAATACCAGTGATACACGGTTCAGTGCAGTGTGTCGATAAAGCTGATTGGATGAGCCATAGCAGCCAATCAGTCGCATCGCTTTGAATGGCCCATTATCAGCATGGGCCAGGGTGAGTTTAAGAGCACAATGGTCCTGGACATGAAACCAGCCAGCTGAGGGGACAGGGAAACTGAATAAAGATTTTTGCTGGAGATCTTTTTCAAGTACATTAGATACAACAACAGAAAGACGTTACAATGACCGAGCTAATACTAAGAAAAAGTCCTCGGAAACTCTAAAACATCCTGGATACTGTTACTAACTGTATGTCTGTCTTTTCGTTTCTGTAGACTCTGGCTCTAGACCGACTATTGTGTCCCTCCCTGCAAGCGTCAGCGTGGTCAATGGAGACTGGGTGACGCTAACCTGTAACGCCACCGGGATCCCGGCGCCCTTCATCCGCTGGTACGACAGCAATGGAGCGATCAGCAGTCACCCTTCCCAAATCCTGCGTCCTAAACCCCGCAAAGCTCTGCAGTCCAGAACAGCAGCCGGCTCCGGGCAGGATCCGGCGCCCCTGATTATGTCTCAGGCCGGATCTAGCTCCTTATACATTCCAGCTGTCACCGCACAGCATGCTGGGAAGTACGTCTGCGAGGCGTCCAGCGAGTTTGGCGTGGCACGTGCAGAAGCCACCTTGACAGTTGGTAAGTCCCTGCGTATGTGAAAGCGGTAGGCTGCCGAAAGCAGCGTTTAACCAGATCTGTATGTTGGAACAAGGACAGAACGCAATAAACGGGCCGGTCCCATAGGGGACTCCCTAGGGCTGGGTCACTGGACTACCGGCATTTTTTTTTTTTCCTTTTTAAAATGTTCCTAATAGGCTACTGAGTCGAGTCTCCCCACGGGCTAAGATATCAGGCCATCCCTGGAGATGTTATGGCAGGAATCTCCGCTCATTTTTCCTTGCGCCCCATAGAGGTGTGCAGAAAAATGAGCGGAGATTCCTACCGTAATGGCTGACAATGTGCGCAGCCGGACATCGCGGTGTAATGAGCATTCAGGTGTCTCCGTTATAGATCGCTGTAAAAGAGGGGCTTTTTATATCAATATCTCTCAAATTCATAATAAGATGATTTGCAGTTTATTGATATTAACTTTTCTGCTGGCCTCTGGTATGAAAATAATCATAGGTTAGATACAACTTTATTAGATTTACGAAGATTAGTTTCTTAACGTTGTTAAAACAATGTTGTAGTTCTGTGGTAGAAAAACATTCTAGTTGACCAACAACTTTTCCATAGCAAAAGATACGTGAAACCATTGAAGTGGTTATACTTAATTAAACAAGTCCACCTTTTACTCCACTGCTGAAGGATACCATGTTAGGAGGGAGGTGCTGCTGTAGCAGAGCAGACAGAGAGTGACTGATAGACTTGCACATGGGTCGAGGCCATTGATCCAATCACTGCAGTTTCAGATCCCGTCCTTCAGATGTGGAGGGGATTCCAAACAGCTCCCATAGGGTAATAGCAGAAACGGTGCAATGAATAAACATAATAGAACACTACTTTAATTCATAGGACAGTTCTGGATGACGAGGCTCCGAATATGACATTGTTTATTGTGAGGCTTGATAGGAGTCTTCTAACATCATTTTCTGTATAGCATGGCTTACTATGAGCCACCATTATCAGCATTTTGGTTTAGGCTCTTTGGTTTGTTGTCATTGGTCTTTTATTTGATTTTTGTACCATGATTACTCCTGGAACATGATGGTGATTTGTGACTAAGCCTCAGTATCGCTCTCAGCATTATACGGTTTGTTATTATATGTGAATATTGGTGCATCTCATAAATATAATATTGGCTCCTGGCATCTAGTGGCAGTTTGGCTGGTCCTGACCTCTCTAAACGTTTCTTGGTCACTGTGGTTTAGTAATTGTGCTTAAGTTTGGAATCAGTCCTTCATCGGCCTCTTCCACCCTCTATAGCGGCCACATCCGTTAGGGCTCGTTTGTTGAACTCTGCGGAGGAAAAGTTGAATGTTTCTAGGCTGCTATTATACGACGGTGCACACAAGTCCCTCTGTTTGCTGATAGTATTTTCTTGCCCTTTGAGGCAGCCAGTCCAGGAGCTCTGTTACCACCAGTTTGTTTGCATTCGTGAATCATCTACCAACCGTGAAACCTATTTATGTGTCAGCTTCTAATAGAAATACACCACTAAATTCTCCATACAGGAATATTCCTGGTGATGCAATGTTGGCTAAAAATGCACATTACTGAACTGAACCTTTATGTAAAAAAATAAATACAAATAGAATCACACTGGACTTCCTCCCATATGAAGCGCACTGAATGTGCACTGCTGATGTTTTGCACTGATGCATCTAAATGTTCCTCCCAAAGCGCGTCCAGGTGCCCCGCTACTTCAAGTCTTTAGAAATGTGCTTATTTGTATGTGGTAGGAAAATCAAGACCTGCTTAAGTGTAAAGTACACAGTTCATATTTTTCACCTGATTATCGGGCCAATCACATGATAAACGACTGTATAATATTGTAATATTGCATCAGTGTGTGCGCTCACGCGATCCTTAAAATGCTCCTTTATGACTTATTTTAGTCTAGGTCCTAGTCTCACTAGTATGATAGGTTTGAACAAACTGCAAAAATGATTGTTTCTTGGAGAACAATTTAGAAGATCATTTTAACTCATCGCTGTACTAATTAGAGCCTTTATACCACAATGATACGTCTGGGCCTTGATAGACAGTGAGATACAAGAAGATAACGTTTGATTTACTGTGTAGAAGTTACATAATATGACACCTGTTGTGGATACAATGGTCACAACTGCAAGTTTGAATGTTCCTTAGTAAATATTTAGCTGCGGCCATTAGAACAATTATTTAACCTAATATGTAAGGATTATTGTATGTATTATTTTGTGGATTAAGGTTTACTCTCACTTTTAACCCTTTAGTTCCCTACGAGACGAGCACAATACGTTCAGATATCACCCCGTCAGGCTTGATCCCAAGTATTGAAGACCCCATCCGACCCAGCACCCGCCCCACAGAGAAGCCTTTCAACGGAGCCATGCTTCCGGAAGCGCCAATCATACTCAGCCCACCCCAGACCACTAAGCCGGACGTCTATTTCTTGGTGTGGCGGTCGGGGCGAGATGGAGGTCTGCCCATAAATGCGTACTTCGTTCGTTATCGAAAGGTAAGCTGATAAGCAAAGCTCATTGTAAAAAAACAAAACCCCCCCCAAAAAAACTCCACCTTTAGATAACTTGAATATATGGGACTGTAACACGCCTAACTGCAACGTTTGCTTCATACATTACTTTGTCCTTCAGCCACGTGCTCATAGTATCAGCACAGGACAATGAAATATAAATTAAGTCTTGTGTTATTATAGAGAAGCTTTCTAGATATGCTTTCAATCCATTAGTGCCTTGAACATTATGTAATTACAAAAGAAAACAAAACCAGGCGCCTCCGTTTCACCAAGACAACGAGATTAATATAGTACAATTGATCAGTTGTCGACGTACACTAAGGTCTCCTGTGCTGAAAGGTATCGAGGACACCATGGGAGAGCATAGTGTGTAGAAAGCTGGAGCAGCCCCACATATAATTCCCTCTTCCATAGTACAGAAAGCGCTATTTAATAATGATGTAGCTGTAATTTAAAGCTGTTACCCACTAGATCGGTGCTAGTTGCTGACTGACTACTTTGGATACTGCGCATGTTCCATTTTTGTTTGTAAAAACTCCCTGAATGTAAATCCTGATTTTTTTTGGGTGTTTAGAAACCACGGTAAAAGATCATTTAGAAAAATTCTGATGATATTTTTGTTCCCTGTCTAGTTGGATGACGACGGAAACGTGGCGGGATCTTGGAGCTCCATACGTGTCCCGGCCAGTGAGAACGAGTTTCCTCTGACTGAATTGGAGCCTTCCAGTCTCTATGAGGTTCTGATGGTGGCCCGAAACGCAGCGGGCGAGGGGCAGCCTGCTATGCTGACGTTCAGGACCAGCAAAGGTGAGTAGGCGTCAGTTACATTTCACCCATAACACCCAGTTGGTCAGAAGCACCATGTTTTATTAGCAGACAACGTCTACGGGAGCACCTGTTTTACTTTTATCTTAAGATGATGCGTCCTCTGGCAGCTTTTACTAAATACGTTATGTTCTCTTTTCAGGTTCACTTCTGTTGTTTTCACTCAGTCTTTATATCATCACGGTAGCTTATTTTCAGGACACTGGGATACGAACAAAGCTGCCCTCTGGATACAGTCTATCGCAGTGCAGGGATAGGAGCTATATCTTATTCAGAAATAAACTTCCCGATGATATAAAGACATGGCTAGATATAGCACAAAAAGTAAAAAATATAAAGCAACGTATTTAGTCAAAGTTGTATTAAGGCATGTACAAGTCAATAAATTAATATGATCTGAAGGTGGACACTGTTTTTAACAATAGGCGATGTTTGATTCAGTGCAATGTATGATTTAGTGCAATGTTTGATTTAGTGCAATGTTTGATTCAGTGCAATGTTTGATTCAGTGCAATGTATGATTCAGTGCAATGTTTGATTCAGTGCAATGTTTGATTCAGTGCAATGTTTGAATCAGTGCAATGTTTGATTCAGTGCAATGTTTGATTCAGTGCAATGTTTGATTCAGTGCAATGTTTGATTCAGTGCAATGTTTGATTGTAAATCCCAAGTTTAACCATTTACTTGCTTACTTGGTGTACAGAAAGGAGTTCGTCTTCCAGGAACACACAGGCCCCCTCCCCTCCAGCTGGAGTCCCCAAGCAAACAATTCTGCACAACAGTTTCAATCCCAACTCTGGGCTTTTTCCGCAGGACTCCTTCCGACACAGTGGAGGAGGTGAGTGTTACTGATCCTTATCTGTGTCTGTAGAGAACCTGTCAGGGTCTGGATGGTATAAGCTTATAGGTCAATATGTTCATCTCTTGTAAGTACAATATTTATCTACACCCCTGGGGCATTTATTTGTACTATGATGGTTTAAACCAGGCCTGTCCAACCTGCGGCCCTCCAGGTGTTGTGAAACTACAAGCCCCAGCATGCTTTGCCAGTAGACAACCTGTTGATAGCTGGAAGGGCATGCTGGGACTTGTAGTTTCACAACATCTGGAGGGCCGCAGGTTGGACAGGCCTGGTTTAAACTATGGGTCACTTGTGACCTAGCAAAAGTTCAGTCCTGCGGTACAAACGCTGTTTATGATGCATGTGCCTACTTTTCTGCAAAAGCGCCTGTGTTCATGGCCAAGCATAGGAATTTATGGGTGTACAAACGTTTCCATCCGCCGATGGTAGGAATTGGGTGGAAGGGGGGATTCCTTGCCGAGTAAAGATTAGCCTCCTAAGTGCATCGAGTTGTGCACTAACCTGTGGGATGAGATTATTTAAATGACACAAAAGGGGCAGAAAGGGCCACTTTGGTTCCTCAGCCGGAGGGCGCGTTGGCTCTTTACCGAATCATTAACAATCATCTAGTCCTCACAAAGTCCTAAAATTTGATACACCCAATGTCATGGGACAAATAACCCATAACCGTTTTACTTAGTGCATGATTTTTGTTGAATAATTAATGACAAACATAAATAAAAATGTAATTACACCCTTGCTGCTGCCTTATCAATAAAGAAGCCAATCAGCTGCTCTTCATTTTCTGATAATCGGGAAATTCTATATAAAACCTCACTTTAATGTATCCAAAATAGGGGGATGTGTATAGGAGCCTGATTGGGGTATTTACTGAGGGGGGCAAAACCTATACAGTACAGTGACCCTGGTAAGAGAATCTTCCACCGTGTCCTACACTATCTTGTGCTGATCACAGAGGATTGTTCTTACTAAAGTATTGTGTGTTGTAACCACTTCCTATAGTCACTAACCCTCTTTGTTTCTTGTTTCTTTGCTCTCTGTCCTAGTGGGATATGTAAGTATTTGCTGATGAGTTAACATGTGATTGACAGCACCAGATCTCTGACCTATCCTTTCCCTCCGATTCCCCAAACCCACCCCTTATCCTTTGTTTTCCATATACAAATTATAATGTGAACTGCTGGTCCAGATACCGTATTACTAGATAACTAATGTCGCTCCTTTAAATGTTTTGTAGTGCGCTGGACCCCAGGGGGACCTTGTTTTACTATTTGTTTACATTGTTGTTGATGATACACGTTACTACTGACCAGTGGTAGGGAGCACTTGGTTACTGGGTTATCGGTGATACGCGTTACTACTGACCAGTGGTAGGGAGCACTTGGTTACTGGGTTATCGGTGATACACGTTACTACTGACCATTGGTAGGGAGCACTTGGTTACTGGGTTATCGATGATACACGTTACTACTGACCGTTGGTAGGGAGCACTGGGTTATCGATGATACACGTTACTACTGACCAGTGGTAGGGAGCACTTGGTTACTGGGTTATCGGTGATACACGTTACTACTGACCGTTGGTAGGGGGCACTTGGTTACTGGGTTATCGGTGATACACGTTACTACTGACCGTTGGTAGGGAGCACTTGGTTACTGGGTTATCGATGATACGCGTTACTACTGACCAGTGGTAGGGAGCACTTGGTTACTGGGTTATCGGTGGTACACGTTACTACTGACCATTGGTAGGGAGCACTTGGTTACTGGGTTATCGATGATACACGTTACTACTGACCGTTGGTAGGGAGCACTTGGTTACTGGGTTATCGGTGATACACGTTACTACTGACCAGTGGTAGGGAGCACTTGGTTACTGGGTTATCGGTGATACACGTTACTACTGACCGTTGGTAGGGAGCACTGGGTTATCGATGATACACGTTACTACTGACCAGTGGTAGGGAGCACTTGGTTACTGGGTTATCGGTGATACACATTACTACTGACCAGTGGTAGGGAGCACTTGGTTACTGGGTTATCGATGATACACGTTACTACTGACCATTGGTAGGGAGCACTTGGTTACTGGATTATCGGTGATACATGTTACTACTGACCGTTGGTAGGGAGCACTTGGTTACTGGGTTATCGGTAATACACGTTACTACTGACCATTGGTAGGGAGCACCTGGTTATCGATGTTACACGTTACTACTGACCATTGGTAGGGAGCACTTGGTTACTGGATTATCGGTGATACATGTTACTACTGACCGTTGGTAGGGAGCACTTGGTTACTGGGTTATCGGTAATACACGTTACTACTGACCATTGGTAGGGAGCACCTGGTTATCGATGTTACACGTTACTACTGACCATTGGTAGGGAGCACTTGGTTACTGGGTTATCGATGATTGGTTATGATGAATGGGTTACCTATTTATTTAATCACTTCATTGTACAGCTTGGCCTAATATTTATATTTTATTTATCTGTTTAGCCCCTGAAGCCCCTGATCGTCCCACTATTTCCACTGCTTCTGAGACCTCTGTGTATGTTACATGGATCCCAAGGGCAAATGGAGGCTCCCCAATAACTTCTTTTAAAGTTGAATACAAGCGAGCGGGAAGACACTGGGTCGCTGCTGCAGAGAACATACCCCCATCCAAACTGTCTGTGGAGGTCTCTAACCTAGAGCCAGGTACAGTAATAACTACATACACCCCCCTTTATCCTAGAGCCAGGTACAGTAATAACTACATACACCCCCCTGTATCCTAGAGCCAGGTACACTATCGCCTACATACACCCCCCTGTATCCTAGAGCCAGGTACAGTAATAACTACATACACCCCCCTTTATCCTAGAGCCAGGTACAGTAATAACTACATACACCCCCCTGTATCCTAGAGCCAGGTACACTATCGCCTACATACACCCCCCTGTATCCTAGAGCCAGGTACAGTAATAACTACATACACCCCCCTGTATCCTAGAGCCAGGTACACTGTCGCCTACATACACCCCCCTGTATCCTAAAGCCGGGTACAGTAATAACTACATACACCCCCCTGTATCCTAGAGCCGGGTACAGTAATAACTACATACACCCCCCCCCTGTATCCTAGAGCCAGGTACAGTAATAACTACATACACCCCCCTTTATCCTAGAGCCGGGTACAGTAATAACTACATACACCCCCCCCTGTATCCTAGAGCCGGGTACAGTAATAACTACATACACCCCCCTTTATCCTAGAGCCGGGTACAGTAATAACTACATACACCCCCCTGTATCCTAGAGCCAGGTACAGTAATAACTACATACACCCCCCTGTATCCTAGAGCCAGGTACAGTAATAACTACATACACCCCCCTGTATCCTAGAGCCAGGTACAGTAATAACTACATACACCCCCCTGTATCCTAGAGCCAGGTACACTATCGCCTACATACACCCCCCTGTATCCTAGAGCCAGGTACAGTAATAACTACATACACCCCCCTGTATCCTAGAGCCAGGTACAGTAATAACTACATACACACCCCTGTATAGCTATAGTAAATATTACAAACATATTACCATACCTGGCTCCAGGTTTTATAACTGTAGATAAATTTAAAGAGAAAAACCATTGTTCATTATTTTTGCTGTTTGTGAGTTCTCCCCTTCAGTTAGCGCCACATATTGCAGAAAGGAAGCTGTGAAGTTCTGTGGATATCTGCTGAGCATTTCCTCTTATTCCCTACAGGAGCAATGTATAAATTCCGAGTCATGGCCATCAACACCTACGGGGAGAGTCAGCACAGTACAGCGTCACGGCCTTATCAAGTCGCTGGATACAGCAGCCGTTTGCCCAATCCCCTGATTGTTGGTCCTCACATTGACCACACCGAGGCAGTAACGGACACACAGATCATGCTGAAATGGACTGTGAGTGTCTTCACCTCATTCTTATTATGTTGCCTTTATTTCCATATGACTCTCTATTACTTTCCCCAGTGGTGTTACGCTGTAAGACTAATCTGTTTTCCCCCTGGGAAATGTACTGTAACTTTGATCAACACAACTCTATGGGGGCTGAGTGGTATCAGAGTACTGTGTAATTGAGAACTGCACTATTCATCGTTGCCACAATAGTACTTGACAGTAGCACCTCATTGGACAGGTATCACAATGCTGCCTGCAACTAAATATTCTTTTGACAATTTGGGAATATAGCTATAGTAAAGTCACATACACAGTGGATACGCTGTGGGCTATGCAGCAACAGTATTTGAGTAATGGTACGAGACCCAAGGTATTTTGTTTTACAGATACCAGCATTTTATATACCAGTTTCTTCCTTATGTCTGTCAAAGTTTAGTTTGTGTGTTGGGAGTAGTAGATAACTGGGGAAGTAGTTATTTGTCATAAGACATGCCAACATAACTGGTCATTAACGTATAGTTATAAAGTATCTATCACAAGCTCCTTATATACAAAGAAACATTGCTCAGCTTGGACTCATGTTAACCGTCCTCTCAATTCTAGTCCATATTTATACACTAGATCACTATTGGGGCATTGGGAAATAAATATACCAGAGATTTTACACCTCTTCCATTGTCTCTTTCTTAGTACACACCTTCAAACAACAACAACACTCCCATCCAAGGCTTCTACGTCTACTATCGACCCACCGACAGTGACAACGACAGTGACTACAAGAGGGATGTGCTGGAAGGTGAGCTGTGGGTTCGTTTCTTGGGTAATTCATTGTTTAGATGGGTTTACTGAACATTTACAGAAAACAATGGTAGAAATGAAAACCACCGATTCATCGATTCATGTAGGAAAAATCATAGAAACAAACGTTGTTTATAATAACCTGCTTGCTTCACGTGTAAATGTCTTCTAAACCGAGCAACGTGTTCACGAACAGGAAGTAAGCAGCACCATCTAATCAGCCACCTGCAGCCAGAGACGTCTTACGACATCAAAATGCAGTGTTTCAATGAGAGAGGCGCCAGCGATTACAGCAACGTCATGATGTGTGAGACCAAAGGTAAGGATTGTCCTCATCATAACTCACTTATCAGGTGTTCTGTAACACAACGGTGATTGAAGGTGCCCAGAAACTGGCATTGGGATCATTGAACCCTTGGAGTAACACAGAGGAAAAAAAATACAGGTGGGTGACTGACAGGGCAGTGTCAATATTAATGACTGATGCCAGGATGTCTTCCGCCCTGCCACTTGGGGTCCCTCCGCCGCGGCGCCCTGCCACTTGGGGTCCCTCCGCCGCGGCGCCCTGCCACTTGGGGTCCCTCCGCCGCGGCGCCCTGCCACTTGGGGTCCCTCCGCCGCGGCGCCCTGCCACTTGGGGTCCCTCCGCCGCGGCGCCCTGCCACTTGGGGTCCCTCCGCCGCGGCGCCCTGCCACTTGGGGTCCCTCCGCCGCGGCGCCCTGCCACTTGGGGTCCCTCCGCCGCGGCGCCCTGCCACTTGGGGTCCCTCCGCCGCGGCGCCCTGCCACTTGGGGTCCCTCCGCCGCGGCGCCCTGCCACTTGGGGTCCCTCCGCCGCGGCGCCCTGCCACTTGGGGTCCCTCCGCCGCGGCGCCCTGCCACTTGGGGTCCCTCCGCCGCGGCGCCCTGCCACTTGGGGTCCCTCCGCCGCGGCGCCCTGCCACTTGGGGTGACTGTGAAAGATCTGTAGTACTTGTAGACTAGCCCATGTATAATTTGTGTATCTTCTCTGTACATTCTAGCCAGGAGGAGCCCCGGAGCCTCAGAATACCCTGTGTTGGAGCTCGGTACACCGGCTACCTTCGATCGAGGTGGAGGGGGGAGCTCCAGCTCATCCAGTGCGCTGGCCCGGAGTGGAGACATGCTCTATGTTATTGTTGGCTGCGTGCTAAGCGGGATGGTTCTGATCCTGATGACGTTCATTGCCATCTGTCTTCTCAAACACCGGCAGCAGAGTCTCATGAACAGTAAGTCCTTACAAGGATCATATGGAGCCATCTGCACTTTCATTCAGATACTATGAATAAACAATACGTACAGCCACAGAAACATTAAATTAATAATACAGTTTCTGGAAATGCTGTTTTGTTTAGTGCCTTTAATTGAAAATGAGCCGACCATATTTTTAAAGAAACAAGTGCAATGCCAACCTCCATGTTTCTGTCTGGCCTCTTTCTGTAGAGTTTGAGCCTCCTGGTTACCTCTATCAAGGATCAGATCTTAACGGGCAAATGATAGAATATACAACTTTACCCGGAACGAGCCGCATCAACGGGAACATCCACGGAGGCTTTATGGGGAATGGAAATATCGCTAATGGTTATCCTCACATACATCACAGCGTCCATAACGGAGTTAATGGTGTCCTGAATGGTGAACTGTATCCGACCTGCCCGAATTCTCTTAAAGAAACCTGTACGGACTATGAACACTCGCACAACAATATATCCAATGTAAGTCCATCATTATACTATGAATAATAACCATACGATATATCCAATGAAAGTCCGTTATTTTATTATATTATGTATATTAATAAGAGTATATCAAATATAAGTCCATTTATTATACTATGTATAATAACAATATATCCAATACAAGTTAACCCGTGCATGATACTCATGCATTCTAGTCAAATCAAGCTACTTAAGGTGTTAAAAAGGTTGTTGTCATACATTTGGGGCTAGGCCAGGCCTCCTCAGGGGAAGAGCGTTACTTCCCAACGTAAGCGCCCTTTTTTAACGTGGTTTTGTCCACATATCACCACCTCATCATTCTTCTCCATCACCTCATCCTTCATCGCCACATCCTTAATCTCCATCGTCTTACTGTTCTAAAACCTCTCGATACACAACGTTTCTGCTAACCACCTTATCGCTGTGCTAAATTAGTCTTCCTTGAAGGGCAGTATTCATAACCTGCACTTTCACATCACTGCTTCTCCGTACTTGTGAAAATGTGACATACAATTGTCCATGACCAAACACACACACACACACACACACACACACACCCACCCACCGCTAGGCTTATATATATATTAGATAAGTCTATTATACTATATACATACATTGAATATATCGTTATTGTACAATGACCACACAATACATCTAATGGAAGGCAGTTAATATACTATATATAATAATAATGATATATCCAATATAGGTCCCTTATTATACCATGTATAATGACCACACAATACATCCAGTGGAAGTCAGTTATTATATTATGAATAATGACCATAAGATATATACATGGAAGTTCATTATTAGATAGACTGAGGCTGAGTCCTATTTCTCCCTTATTGCAGGGGGGTGTTGTATATACGTCTATCCCCCAGACAGACCCGTCCGAGTGCCGGAATTGCAGAAACTGCTGCAACAACAACAGGTCAGTTACATCATGTATATAGACCCAGACAATGTATAATAGTTACTTCTTTATATAAGCATGGAACAAATATTCTCTGATAGAACAGTCTAAGTGACCAGTACATATAGCGGTGTGCAAGCGCTGGGACTGTGGCGCACACATCTACAGTACTCATGTTCAATTGTGGAAACAGCCGGTTAGTTATTGACTGTAGGAAATACAGCCGAGCAGATGATAACCACTTGGCGTTTATTTTCAATGCTGTTCATGATTTAATCTTTAAACCTACCTATAATATTGTATTGGTGACATTAGGTCAGTCTTTAGATTCCCAGGATAATCCTCCCCTTTTCCATCCAAAATATTTAAATTATATTATTTATCTTCACATTTTTAGACTCCTGATAAACCCAATGTAAAGTTAGAGAAGGTTCCTGTAACCGCTTCCACAGTATTGTCCCGGTCTCTAGTTTGTATTGTATTGACAGTCTCTAGGTAATACAGGGATACTCCCTGTACTGTGAGCTTACCAGGTCCCTAAACCTGCTACAGATTGACAGATGAGCTGAAAGGCTGAGTAATTTCAGCCTTAAACTTATCTTTACTTATGTTGACGCTTTACTAAAGAGAATATTAGGCAGTGCTTTACAGTCCGAGAAATATTCATTGTCACATCAGTTTCTGTACCAGAGGAGCTTACAGTCTAATTCCCTGCCACAGGAGCACAAGGAAAGCACACTAGGTGTTCTATTAAATGCTTAACATTTAGCCGCTTATATACTTATGGCCGGTAAGAGTCACACATAGTGTTTTGCCCCGTTACTGACCTGGAAATGGATCACTCCCAGGACCACACTGTCCGATCTCATGGGTCACCTTTATTCAGAGACACTTTCTACACGCTGACTGCAACCATATCATTGCTATGTTTGTTCTTTATGCACAGGTGTTTTAGCAAAATGAATGGCTCCTACAGCAGCAATGGTGTTTCCAGTATCCCATTTCAACAGGACGACCAGGAATCTAAACCTCTGAACCCTGCTTCACCGCCCATCTGCTTGTATCCTCCTGAACCGGAGAGCCCACCACCGTTGGAAGTGGAACTTAAAGAGAAAGGATTGGAGACACCTCCACATTCCTCGTGCGATGATGAAACAGAAGAGATAACGAGTGTCTCATGAAGGTTAGTAAATCTAATAAAAGCATACGATAGATGAAATGATGTACAATGCTAAATATCTGTAAGAAAATAAGAATACCATCGTTGTGCAGAGAATGGAGAATGCTCCATCTCTGTAGATAATGAATAGATAATATGTAGGATACAACAGAACAGATGATTGTGAATGTGTAGATGGAGAATACCAAAGACATGTAGTCTTTGAGGAATAGTTGTGTAGAAAATAGCTGTGTAAATAACTGATAGAGAATTCAACATCATCTACATAAGTATTATTATCATCATCATCATTTATTTGTTAGGCGCCACTAGGTGTCCGCAGTGCCGTACATAGTACAAACAGTAAAGCATACAGGGTTAAACAGTAAACACAAAGTACCAGTGCTTCAGAAACTCCGGGACAGACAAATGGAGTAAGGACGGAGCAGAAGAACAGGTGGGGAGACACGAGGGAAGAAGTGCCCTGCTCAAACGAGCTTACATCCTTAGGGAGGGTGGACGAAACAGACACAAGAGGGAGCGGTGATACCAGGGGAGAGAGGGAAGAGCGAGCAGAGTAGGTGAGGGGTTAGGTGGATGATTGGTAGGCTTTAAGGAACAGGTGAGTTTTAAGTGCTCGTTTGAAGGAGCACAGCTTGGGAGCAAGACGGATGGAGCGAGGGAGGTCATTCCAGTGTAGGGGGGCAGCTCGGGAGAAGTCTTGGATTCTGGAGTGGGAAGTGGTAATGAGAGTGGAGGAGAGGCGACGGTCATTGGCTGAGCGCAGGGATCAGGCAAGAGTGTGAATGGTGAAGAGGTCAGAGATATAGGGGGCACTAGACTGGGAGAGAGCTTTGTAAGTGGTGGTAAGGAGTTTGAAGAGGATTCTGTAGGGGATGGGGAGCCAGTGTAGGGCAAGGCAGAGAGGGGAAGCAGAGGAGGAGCGGCGTGAGAGAAGTATGTATGGTAGGTAGAAGTAAGTATGGTATTAGTCAATAGAATTTATGAAGACTACTGTAGTCAGAGACCATGTTGGGGATGGAAACAGTAGTCAGTTCGTAGAAGACGACTACTGTGGTCAGTTCGTAGAAGACGACTACTGTGGTCAGTTCGTAGAAGACGACTACTGTGGTCAGTTCGTAGAAGACGACTACTGTGGTCAGTTCGTAGAAGACGACTACTGTGGTCAGTTCGTAGAAGACGACTACTGTGGTCAGTTCGTAGAAGACGACTACTGTGGTCAGTTCGTAGATGGAGACTACTGTGGTCACAGAGACTACATGTCGGGGATGGAGACTACTGTAGTCATAGAGACTACTGCAGTCAGTTCGTAGATGGACTACTGTAGTCACAGAGACCATGTTGGGGATGGAGACTACTGTAGTCACAGAGACCATGTTGGGGATGGAGACTACTGTAGTCAGTTCGTAGATGAAGACTACTGTAGTCACAGAGACTACATGTCGGGGATGGAGACTACTGTAGTCACAGAGACTACATGTCGGGGATGGAGACTACTGTAGTCACAGAGACTACATGTCGGGGATGGAGACTACTGTAGTCATAGAGACTACTGTAGTCAGTTCGTAGATAGAGACTACTGCAGTCAGAGAATACATGTCTGGGATGGAGACGACTGTAGTCATATAGAAGATGGTGAATATAGTAGTTATGTAGTGGATCGCTAATACTAAAAATGTATATAGGGATGTGAAAAATGAAATCTCTATTAAAATAAAAGATACAGATCAAATAGCCATTGAGTATTATTTAAAACGTATTAGAAAGGTGATTAAATTACGGTGACTCGACTGCCACAAAATTATTTGATTAGAATTTTATTCCAGTTTATTTCAATCTTATACATTGAATTGTTTCTATATTTCCATAAAGGAATAAATAGTATGTTGTAAATGGACTACAACAGGAACCCACTTTATTTTACACCCACTTAAAAGTACCGTAGTTCAGTACACAGAAAGGAAAGCCAAGTAATCTACTGACAGAACTGGGTCAAATAAACTAGGAATCCACCGATCTGTTCAGCCACTGCAAGTTCTGTAGAGTAGAATAATGACAGGAAGAGATGATCACACGCACCAATCATTATGTAAGCTGGGGCTCTTTTGTTTTTAGGTGGTTTGGGTGTTTATATTCCATGGAGATAGGCTAAATTCAACTCAATATACTTTTTCAGGTGACCGTTGCCACAGTGTAAAGGAAGATGTCTCCATCTTGCCCGTATCCCCTCTATCCTGCTAATGTCTCAAGGAACTGTCATGAGAACAAAAAGTGGACATTGGACAACTCGCCTGATAATTCATCAGCTGCCGACACACGAGGCCTAAATGGGAAATTGTCCGTACGTCTCTCACTGTATCCGCAGACCAGAAAACGTCTCCTCACTATTTTGAAATCTATAATGTCCTCACATTGGGGTTTATAAAACGTGGATGTGTTAGTGCGTGAGGGGGCTGTACGGCCTATCTGAACACCATTCATGGAGTTGTAAAGAGTCTTCAGTAGTAGAGGCGGCCATTTTGTGGCCTAAACAGCTGCCAAAATGGCTGCCTCCGTGGTCTGCTTGAAAATTACATTTCAGAGTCTGTTTTTAAAATTGACCATACAATTTCTACAGGTGGTAAAACATTGGGTGTTTTATTTCATATATCAAAGCAAAAATAATTCAGGAGAAATCTTTTTGCTCTTATGTATTAAAATGAAAGAAAAAAAAAAAAAGCATAAGAGCGATAGGATGAAGAATCTTTTTTAGCAGAAGGTAAATTCATCCCTCGGAACGTGTGATACATATAGAAAGTGTCAACAGTGATTTCCCTTAAGCACAGACTTACAATATGGCGTATGAACGTCACAAGTGATTCTACTGTGAACGGACAGCATCACAGGATAAACGGCGATTAGTAGTTGACAGAGAGGCGCACTTTAGTCCATTCTCTGCCTTTGTTATATATGATTAAGTTATATAAATATATATTTAATATTACTTTATGCACTAACAGACTGTTCTAATCAGTAATGACCTTTTTCTGTACAGACCTATGTGTATACTAGATGATATGTGTGCACCGTCTTTATCAGTAGTCAGTTACACTCACTTTTACGGGGTTTTTTGTTTGGGACAAAAAAATAATTATTTTCCACACACAATTCATGTCTAGTGCAGCGATGAAGGATGATTTTTGTAGTCTATCTGAAATTAAGGTAAGAGAAGTATATATACAAACGGAGTAATCCAATTTATGCATCTTGCAGAAGGCCTTTAAAGACTTTCACATTCTTTATAGAAACCCCCCCTTACACTTCCATGATGTCAGTAATTCACAGTTAATGGATAGGGTGAATATTGGTTTACCTCACAAAATGGCTGCCTCTTCTGTGTGCAAGTTCATGGTTACAGATACCGGCGGCATAATCTCTAATAATATCAGGAAATTGGGCAGGACCGCTACTGTAAACAAGAATATTCCATGGTAAATAATTACAAAATGTTTTTGCTAATAGTATTATGTAAGACATATCTGCACAAGGTTCATTATGGATAAAATCCTCTTTCAACAACAGTCTGAGGTAAATTTTCTTGCTCGGAGTTGTTTGGGTACTTTGGACACTTGTTAGTTTTTGGAACTTGCGCCCATGTTTTTAATGGGGTAATTATCTGCATTCAAGCGTATGTGCGTAATGTGTATATTTACAATTTTCTTATTCTAGCGTATAGATTGGTTCCTCGGACAAACACATCCACCCAGAGAGATGTACGTCCCAGTTGTTCTCCTGATTCAGTGTTTAAATAATCAATGAAAATCCCACTTATCTATCTCTCAATCCACCACAAGACATTTCCTTTCTGCAGCGAACGTCTAGCTGCTGCTCTGTAATTTATTTAAAGGACACTGTTTTAAGTGTCGTGTATTATTATTATTATTTATGTGAGGAATTGTAGTAGTCCGACAGGCTCGCTAATCTTTATTTTTTTAAATGGGTCAGCAGCTAGATGCTTAGGCTGCAGTCCACAAACGACTATTCATAGTTATAATGAGACTTGTATCTACACGCTGTTGCATATTCATTTATCATTTTTAAATTTAGGCTGACGGAGGTTTAATAAAAAAATAATAATGACGTGGTGTACCCCATAGCAACCAATCTGGTTTCAGCTTGTTGCAGGGTTGGGGGGGGGGGGGGGTCAGTCGAATGCAAGCCATTTTCTGATTGGTTGCTTTGACTCAGAGCAACCAATGTTTTCCATGCGCTAATAGGCCCGATAGCGATAACTGGGTCGAACTTACAGGTCTGAAGGGCAAAAAGTTTTCATTAGTTGTGAACATGTTCAAACTGCAAATATATAACAATATAACTGGAACAGTTTTTATAAATTATAACCCTTAAATTGAAGGCTCTCTCTTACAAAAGTAGACTGATAAAATCAGCATTGCTTGTTCTGTATTTATTAAAATATATTTTAAGGAAATATTAATGATGAATTAACTGTATTTTCTTTCCATTCTGTTTAACACAATATTAACTCTATTAGTTCTGTTCATTATTTCCATACTATTAGAGACTTTTTCACAGACCATAAAATATTTGTATCTATGTTGTTCAAAAACATTTGGGATGATATGGAACATGATACATCATTCCGTCCACACGGAATGGAACTTATGGGGTGTGGGGTCTAGGATTAGCACTTAGTAGACATGTAAACTAGGCTAAGAGGGTGTACATATGATGTTATACACAGACTTCATTATTTGGTTTGCTGTACATATTCACTCACAAGGAGTGGCTAGCCAACAGCTGAGAACGCTGGGACTTGTAGTTCTGCAGCGGCTGGAGAGTCACAGGTTACTTACTCTGCATGGTCCCCTTAGAATTCTACTTGTTGTGACATTGTCCATGATCATATTTCAATATTCATTTATTGATATTAATTGTGTTACCTTATGCATATAAGTGTATTGTATTTTATATGACTCCATGTGTCTGGTTTCCTTTATGGTCGTCACTACCCGCCCTAATCATTCATGTACATACACTACAACTTACCCCACCTGTCCGTCACCCCCCATATTGTCGCCCTAACCATTCATGTACATACACTACGACTAGGGGGCTTTTGTTCAGAGCTTTCAACATGTTGCCGAATTTTTGCTTATTTCTTGTTTTTCGGAGGATAAAGTATTATTTCTTGCCATAGAAAAATTATTTTCCTAAAAAACAAACAAAAAAAACCCACAAAAGCTGTAATTTTTTGTATTTTTTTTTTTAAATTGTACATAAAATGTTACTGTTGTAGTATTTGTGCAGGTCTGTTATTGTGTTGGTCATATTGTAAAATAATGTTATTAAAAAAAACAGATGCCTTAATATACAGCCGGTGTCTTGTTCTATTTATTTGTACAATGAAGGTCAATAAAGACTAAGGAGCCTTCTTGCCCCTGGACACTGTGTGTGTGCAGGGCCATCTTAACAACATTATGGGCCCCCGGGCAAAGCAGTGCACCGGGGCCCCTAGATATAGATGTATACAGATACAGATACAGATATAGATCTATAGAGATAGATGTACTTGCTCAGTGACCCTTGTAGGTTTTTTTTGCAGGTTTTTTTCTTTTACAGGATTATTTATTCTCATTTAGAGCCGTGCCTATGGGGCTCCCGGGCATCGTGCCCAATGGAAAAGATGGCCGTGTGTCAGGGAATTTAGACTAAGCTCCAATGGAGAAGGGACTGAGGCGAGGTCTCTGTACAGCGCTGCAGAGTCAGTGGCTATAATATATATTTATATATAATGATGTTGACGACCAGCTCTCCACTCACACATAATTAGGACCAATTTTTGGGCCAATATGCAAGAAATTCCTCATTGCAGAGAAACAATCAAAATAATAATTTTAGGGTTATGTATTTAATAAACCCCCCCCCCACAAAAAAATGAAAATGAAAATTCAGGCGTATTTTCCAGCAAACAAATTTAGGCAGATTGTCTTACTTGTTCTTGTAGCTTTGTTGTCATTTAGCCATCTTCTGGAAAGTTGGCGTCCTGTTTTGAAAATGTGCAAACGTTACAAACCCTCAATGATGGCTCTTTAGAGAGCATCCTCATGAGCACCACATAATACAGAGATCATACCCCCCTCCCCCCCACAAGCAGCCAATTCATGACCCCCCAGCCATTTCACCACACCGCAACAGCCAATTCATGACTCCTCTGCACATTGTCCTCCTAGAACACACGCTGTCCCCCCCAGAACACACAGACACTGTCCCCTTGCATTACACATTTACTTACCTGTCTTCTTCTCTTTCGCAGGTAGCCATCTCCTCTCACAAGAACTGCTCACTGACAGTCGGGACATCCCAACAGGCAGTGAGTGAGGAGGGTGTAGGAAGGAGAGGAGGGGGAGGAGTGGGTAGGAGGAGAGGAGGGAGCGATAGTGTGGAGGAGGGGTGGCTCCGAAAATCAATGAAAAAAATAATAATAAATAAATAAATAAATAAATAAATCTTAGATGCTGCCGGCGTTGCGCTCCCCCAGGCCCAAGCACCCCAGGCTACAGCCTGATCAGCCTATTGGTTGATCAGGCTCTGAATTTGTTATTACACCCACCCATCAAGGTCTGAGGCACATAAACACTCCACATCCAATGCTGGCAGCATACTCCTCAATGCTACTAGGCAGCGACTGTTGTACAAAGCCGGGAGCACAGTTTTACATATAACCCAAATATGGACAAGAGGCCCAAAAGGTCCATTACATCGTATTTAAATACAGACAAAAACATAAACTAATATATTGGCAACAAAGGGTTCAACAACAAACCGATAGCTGGACGGGGAAAGGCTAAATAACGTGTCTGAAAATAAAAACCAAATCCTCTGTATTGTGCACAGCATTTTATTCCACACCAGGTAAAAAGTCACCAGACTGGTAACATTCTGAATTACATCACTCGGAACGCAAAACGGAAACAATTATTACACGTAAAAGTTTACATCTTACAAATATAATGAAACAATGTATTCCGATAGAAAAAAAACCCCATACATTATTTACACTAAGCTCACATTGTGATAATGCTTCTCTGTCTTACGCCCCCGATTTGTACCCTCTTAATTTACCAAACTGTAAGAGAAGGATGGATACTTCCATTAAGGATGATTATGTGATGGGATCTGAGAGTGTACCGCTGGTGTCAGTCTTCTTGTCCCTAAGATTATTTATGCTGTCAGGTCACAAATGCTCTCGTAATAAGGTCTAGTGAGCGACTTGAACGCTTAATAGGTGTCAGCGCACTGCCGCAAGTCAGTAGCAACAGAACCAAAAAAAAAAGCCAAAAAAACAATGCAAGTCTCTGTTTACTGTATGGCTTCACCCAACACAAACACAAAAGGGGGATTATAAATTCCATATTGGAAATTGGAACCTAATGTCCAAATACACCTATATTTTATAGGAGCGGCAGATGTCCACGTGTTACAAGATACCAAGTGATTATTCTCGTTTAATTGTGGCACAATATACCAAAGAAGATCCAAACGTCCGTATTCATTATCTGCTGTCTCTACTGGTTTTGTTAAGATTTCATTATTACCCAGTCCTCATGAATACCATGATTTGTAAGTTCAGTTCTTTTGTTTGGCACATGAAATTTACTAAATTACCTCCTATACACTTTTTTGGGTTTCATTTGGGGTAGTCATAATGTGAGATTCAAGATTTACGTTATTTTGGGGCCCTGATGATGTAAATTATTGCGTATTAGGATCTCGGACGGTGGACAACTACTGCCGGCAGTCCAGAAGGACTCCCCAAAATGTGGGAGCCTCCCACACCACTACTGGAACAGTATGCCACAAGTGATAACACACGTATGAACTCCTGTAAGTAATATCTATAGAAACGATGAGTTCAGATTCCTAGGAAAATTAGTATTATATGGAATAATGCTCTACCTAATGTAAATTATGATGGATATAAAAAGAATATCGGACCTGCTTCTATATGGTCACTGGACTCCTAATATCCAGATAATTTACAGTAGGGAGTGTATTATATCATATATTAATGCCACTCGTTTCTATTGCATCCACTACCTTTCCTTTATGTATATTGCTCATTCAGTTATGAATGTTGATGCAAATAACAATCCTGCCATTGGGGGACACTGCGAGATAATTGGGTATAGTAGTGGGTCCAGGAGTCTTGTCACTTTATCAACTTCTTTGATCTTTACTCTCCTCCCCTACTATGCCCCTCCTCTCCTATTATGCCCCTCCTCTACTCTCCTCCCTTACTATGCCCCTCCTCTCCTATTATGCCCCTCCTCTACTCTCCTCCCTTACTATGCCCCTCCTCTCCTATTATGCCCCTCCTCTACTCTCCTCCCCTACTATGCCCCTCCTCTCCTGTAGTTTCCGGTTTAGTTTTTTTTTTAAAGTGACTACGAGCAAAGGTCACTTCGGTATAGGCTCCTGCCTATACTGAGTTACATTTAGAAAATTCATATTTTTATTTTATTCTCCCTGTAGGTGCAACGCGGGGCTTGAACTGAAGACCCAGGCGAGTGAGTAGGACTTTTGCTCTGCTCACTCCGGGTCCCGCATCAGGTAAGCAGAAGCTTTGCTCACTTACTGAGCACCTCTGCCGGCATTCCCCTAGAGACTAGCAAAACAGGGGCACAGTGACCACTGGTCACGGACACAGGGCTTGTTATATGAGCCCACAGGCAGCGGGCCTGTGGGCCTGCTCGGACAGGCGTGGCCGCAGCTCGGACAGGGGAGTCAAGCTGCAGCAGCGTCTCCTCTCCGTCCATGACTCATGCCGGCAAGCCCCCCTCCTTTCTGCACTCGTCCTCAGACAACGAGCAGCAAGGGCGGCTATAGCAGCGCTCGCACTCTCTAGGAGGCGAGGCAGCTGTATTACATGGCGCACGCACCTGGGCACAATAGATATAGCGTGCGCCGAGCAGATACCCGGTGGCCATCTTTCTAGAGGCACAGGAAGTCGGGAACAACCAGAAGGGGGGGGGGGGGGAAGGGGGAGGAGTTCAGGGACGGACTTCCTCCCTCCCATTCATTTCCTGTCGCGAACGGCGGACATTTCCCACGTGGAAACACCAGTAGAACATCCTCCAGCAATTTCACAGGCTGAGGCTGCTCACAAAGAGGATAGATTATCATCTATACCGCACTGGGGCAAAAGAATCATCTCTGATGTGGTATTAGACCGAGATCAGGACTCAGATCACTCCTCAGCAGAGGAAGGGGAGTTAGATTTAGATCCAGAGGAGGAATCTTGTCACGACAGTGATGCTACCTCGGCCCATAGTGTCCATAGCCTCATTCTAGGCATCAGGCGTACTTTAAGGTTTGCTGAGCCGGAACCCATGGCACCTTCAGGTTTTTCCTTATTTAAAAAGACCAAGGCACAATTAGCAGCTTTTCCACAGTCACCAGAAATGTTGGAAAGAATAGCTGAGGCTTGGCAAAGGCCTAATGAACCGGCCTGGCATCATGAATTGTTTAAGTCTCTTTACCCCCTGCCACCAGAGGACTCTATTAAATGGGAGACGTTACCTAGGGTAGACACCCCAGTAGCACTTATCTTCATCCTGTGCCATTCCCATTCAGGAGCGGATATCCCTTAGGGATCCCACTGATAGAAAAATGCGACTTAGCTCTCTGCTTAGCCCATACTGCGGTTGGCAGTCTATTTAGATCCAATATGGCCGTAGCTTGGGCAAACAAGGCCATCCAACTATGGAGTGAAAGGTTGGTGAGGGGATTACAGGAAAACACCCCTCGTACGGAGCTCTTAAAACGTTAGCAGACCATGTACTAGAGACGTCTGAAAATGTAGCGAACGCAGCCATGGATGCTGTGTCCGTCAATGCTAAGTCTACGGCACTAGTTATTGCAGCCCGCATAACCTATGGTTACGGTCGAGGACAGTAGATGTCTATTCTAAAAGAACGTTGGAATAATTACCTTTTGATGGGGTGACTGGAAGCCACGGGAGGCAAAAGCACCTCCCTTCCCACCGTAAATAAGACCCCCGGCAGGGTAGATTTTGATCCTTTCGGAATTTTGCCCGAGGCAGGGGTGTCTCACCAAGAGGCCAATTCACTTCTCCCAGGGGAGCATTTAACAGAGGCAGAGGGGACAGAGGCACCACTAGGCGAGGATCCTCATGACCAGCGGACAAGCCCACTGCTTAACAGAGCCCCTCCCGGGGGAACACAGGTGGGGACGCATCTTCTTCGCTTCCGAGGCCAAAGGTGGGCATCCACCACGGATCAAAAGGAATTGCATGTCCTAGACCTGGCCCGGCTGCCCAATCAGAGGTTCCTCACCACGACCCTTCCCCTGTGCCCACTCAAGCTTCAGGAAGCCATCCAAAAGCTGCTGGCGGCGGAAGTGATAATACATGTACCAAAGCCGGACGCCACATTTCGTCCAATTCTAAATCTTCAGTTGCTAAACAAACAACAAGTTTTTTTGGGGCGACTGGAAGCAACTGGAGGAAAAAGCACCTCCCTTCCCACCATAAATAAGACCCCGGCAGGGTAGATTTTGATCTTTTCGGAATTTTGCCCGAGGCTGGGGTGTCTCACCAAGAGGCCAGTACACTTCTCCCAGGGGAGCATTTAACAGAGGCAGAGGTTACTTCAGGTTCTGATGTTTCGAATGGAATCTCTTTGTTCAGTTTTAGCCGATATAGAACAGGGGGAATATCTAGCCTTCATAGACATCAAGGATGCCTGTCTGCATGTCCCAATATGGAGGGGACACCAGTGTCTACTACGCTTTGCGGTAGGGAGATCCCATTTTCGGTTCAAGGCCCTCCCCTTCGGCCTAGCAACTGCACCTGGGTTATTCACCAAGATCATGGCGGGTCTCTTACGTCAGAAGGGAATAACCATAATTCCCTATCTGGACGACCTTCTCTTGAAGGCTCCGTTGGCTTCACTCCTATCTCAGCAGATAGAGATCACAATGCAGTTCCTTCGGGCTTACGGCTGGGTCCTGAACGTTCCCAAGTCATCGCTAATTCCAGTGCAACAGATGCGTTTCTTGGGTCTCATATTCAACACACAAACCCAAAGAATATATCTCCTGGGGAACAAGGCCCTCTCGCTTCGCAAGAAGGTAAGGGCCCTGCTAGCAAAGAAAAGTGTTTCTATCCTCAGTTGCATGAAGCTCCTGGGGACAATGGTTTCAGTATTCGAGGCAGTACCCTTCTCACAGTTCCACTCGTGACCACTTCAGAAGAAGATTCTTCAAAAGTGGTCAGGATCTCAGAATCACTTAGACAGGTAGATCTTTCGCCTGTACACACACACACACACACACACACACACACACACGTCTCACTAGCCTGGTGGATATCCAAGGACAACTTGAAAAAGGTCAGTCTCTGCAAACCTGGTCATGGACTCTGGTCACATCGGACGCAAGTCTGTCAGGATGGGGGGGGGGGGGGGGGGGGGGCGCGCGCGCGCGCGTGACAGGTCCTATGAGGCTTCAGGGTCTCTGGTCCCCCCAGGAAGCCTCACTTCTAATAAACATTCTGGAGCTCAGAGCAGTATACATGACACTAACAAGAGCTCAGGGGTTCCCAACAGGAAAACCCCTACAGATTCAATCTGACAACATCTCCACAGTAGCCTACATACATCACCAGAGCGGCACACGCAGTGCAGCAGCCATGCGAGAGACGGCACGAATAATGACATGGGCGTAACATCCTGTTCCTAAAATATCGGCCATCTACATCTCAGGAGTAGAAGATCAGGAAGCCGATTTTCTCAAACATTGCACCCAGGCGAATGGGCCCTAAACAGGCAGGTATTCACCCTCTTGGTGGATCGCTGGGGCACGCCGGCGTTACGGTCCTCCCAGGAAGAATTCTTAGAGTTACTAGATGTAGTCCGAGCATTACAGTGTTATATGGACCGCATGGCCCCCGTTAGAAAGACCAGGGATCTCTTTGTCCTCTATGAGGCGCATAAACGGGGGTGGCCAGCGTTGAAACAGTCAATTTCCCACTGGATTACCTCCATCATTCGGGAGGCCTATATAGGGGCCTCGCAGCTCGTCCCGCCCAATTTAAAAGCACATTCTACCAGGGCAGTAGGCACCTCTTGGGCAGCATGCCACAGGGTGTCGCCAGAATAGGTGTGCAAGGCAGCATTGTGATCTTCTGTCTATACCTTCACAAGGTTTTACAGATTGCAGGGCTGCGCATCGGCCGATGCAAGTTTTGGCCATAGGATTCTACGTGCAGCCGTTCCAGTGCAATTCCTCCTTTAAGGAAGCTTTGGTATATCCCCAATGTCTCGCAGTGTATATACTGCGCACCCTCCCTTGCTCTGTATATAATTCTGTGTGTGAAAAGTATTTGTCATATGTTAAAATTGTTTAAGCCCTTTGGGGTTTTTCTCCCTTTCTTCTCACACTTGGTTAGTCAAAACTGAGGAAACTAAAAAGGAGGAGGGGCATAGTAAGATCAAACAAGACATCAGACAAGACTCCTAGACCCACTACTATACCCCAATGTCTCGCAGTGTCCCCCAATAGAATTAGATAAATGGATTTTGCGGTGAGTAAAAATCTTATTTTTTCCCTCCCAACCACAAAATAACTTTCCATAAAGGACAGCTGGCGGCCAGCATCGCCCCCAGAAATACAATCTTATATTTACTGGTCTCGTATCATTCCAGACCACCCGCCACAGCGCTAAGCTGCCCCCAGTCCGGGAGAGAGCGAGGGAAGAGATCAATAAGTAGAGGGGAAAAGCACTAATCTGGATTCTGTGAAATCTCACAAGCTAGATCATTTAGATTAGTGTCACACAGATTACTATTACACTACGTATTTGTAATTTCTATTTGGACTGGATTAGGGTACCGCGACTTCGCATTTATAGACCAATGCTGTTGTTCATTTGCACTCATTTGTGCGCCTGATCTGGGAATACGGCTATATTTTGCGTTGGACGTACTCGCTGCTCAAATACACGCGCAAAACCGTAATTATTGTGACCGCTATTTCACGCGTATGTTCGGGCCGTAAGATGAAGCAAACTGTAAGGAAGATACTACAATCACTTAGACATAGAAATTGCCAATTCCTATCCACATGCGAATGAATTCATGCTGTGCAGTTTGATGGACACATTTAGTAATGTACACGCTATCTGCTCCTACTAACATTTCCCCTCCAACCTCATAAGACCCTTATCTAGGTCGTAGCCGTTACTGTAATTGTCACGTTCACTGGGGCGTCTTCTGGAAGATCTGCAACAGACAGCTCGGACAAGGGAACATCAGACGTGGTCGGAGGAGCAGAATCTGCAACAGGCTCTGAAATAAAACATTGAAGATATCCTAACAATGTCTAGAAACTTGGCCCTAATTGTATCACTACAGGGAATGGTCCCAACCTATTGGGCTAGCACGCTGTAGAATTACGCAATCCATAATTAATAAGAGGATACATAGTATTCTAGAGCAGTTATTGACCTGAGTGAAGCAGATACACAGACATAAACAGCTACTTGATATGCTAAATACCAATAGAATTCTCATTGTCTTATTTGGCATCTAATAATACATACATCTGTATGGTATCATTCACATTGGCCATGAACAGGTTGATGCTGGTAGAAATTGCCACCTTGTGGACACCACACTATAAGGCAACATATTTTACACAAACAAATTTTATGTCCCTGTTCCTTGGGATTGAAGTTCATCCAAAACATATCAGATGATCACACACAGAGAAATGATATTTACCATGCCAGTGCATAGGTCAGTGACACTCAGGGCCGCTCATTTATTAAGATGTAGAAACTGGTTCTATTAAGATCTCATCTATACAGATAATATTGTACCCTATTGCAAACACTGATCATTTCATACCTTCAGCCGATGCATCAGCTGCTGGAGTTGGTTCCTCTGAAGTTGCTGCTGCCTCTTCAATGTCTGCAGCGGTTTCAGCATCTTCTGGGTTTCGGATGTTCTCTCGAGACTCTTCTGCACTTCTGTAGAGCACAAAACACATTACTTTACATTCACCAATTATCATGTAGAACTCAAAAGGGAAAACGAAGACCCCGTTAGTGACTGTGACCAGGAATATATGACACGTCGGAGCATTCTGGGAGAATATATTCTATTTCAGAGTACACACCTGACATGAATATATGTAAAAAATATCCTTATATTTTGTGATTGGTACGCGCATTTCTAGACACATTTTGTAAATGCCTATGGTCATCCTGCGGTTCTTCTAACTGGGAAAGGTTAAATTTGCAAAAATACATATTCAGGTATTCTCCTATAATAGACATTGGATATGAATTTTTATTTTGTGCTTAAAATTGTAGCCCACAGGTCGATAATTAATTGAATAATATTTAACTTTTTTTTTTTTGTTACTTACCGTCTGAAGAACAAATCATGTAGACCTGAAGAAGAAACAAAAGACAGAAACGTGTCTCAGAGATACAGTGCGAGTTTGGCTCACAACATATTCATTAATAAAAAGCCTGATACACCAACAAGTCTCCTGTAAAGACACCGATATCTCAGATGACTGTTTTCAGCAAAGACAATGACTGCGGTTGGCTTAGGATACCTTTCCAAAAATGGAATTAACTAGATAAATATGTTGATGATGTCACTATTAATTAAAAATTGGTTGACTCCATATTTATTAACATTGAACATAATTTTTAAGACAACTAGTCAGATTGACAAGTATAATCTTCAGACAGGGGTGACTAACTTGCATCGGGAGGTCTTTTTAAAGATTTGTCAGTTTTTACAATGCTAGCACTGAAAAATGTACACGGTTTCTGTTACATTAAATTTGAATTAACAAATAAGTCAATAAAGTAGTCAGTCTTTTATGAATCCGATTATAAAACTGTGATTGTTCAGATAAAATTGAAAGACATCTAAAACAGTAATACCACATAGTCCTTTTCCTTTCAATAACAAGTATATTTTAAGCATTTTTCTTAGTTGTATTCCTACAAATCATTATCTCCATTTCAAAATCTCACTGGAGGGTAGACAAGTATGGCTGCCAGTCACACACACAGATTCAGACTCTAGCATGTCATGTGATGACAGAGAGAGAGAGGATTTATAGTGCACAGAGCAGATTGAGCTCAGAGGGGTGTTCCAAAGCCTCTCTGCTCACTACATAATGTGTCATGTGACTGTGGTTCCCATGGTAGTCACATGACACTGTGCACATTCTGTAGAATTACAAATTACATTATTATTATTATGAAGCTGTAGATTAGTTCCTTTCATTCTTTTTGCTACAGAAATGGTCAATAAATTAATCCGATAAAGGAAACCTATACACTGGCACCTCTGTAGTAATTATTAGGGAAGCCGACAGGTTACAATACTCACGTGGGTTGTTCTCCCGATTCCTGACGATATACTGGAATACCAGAAGACTGGCTACGGCTGCCACCAACATACCAGCGAAGCCAGCCCCAATGGCAGCAGGGTATACATTATTGGGAGGATCAGCTGAAAGACAACAAATTACATTACTAAGTGATATAGTGCACAAATCTCTATAAAATGTTGCTTATATTTTAAGTGAGACTTATATCAAAATATTACGAGTAAGACCACAGGTCAGAAGCGGGATTACGGGCTGTTTCTAGAGTACAGATGGTTGAAGAGGCTACAGTTAAATTACAGGGTTAAGAGACTGCGTGGGCAAGGTCAATATAAGCCCTGACGGACGAGGACATGACCAAAGCCTACCAGCCCTCCACCTAACCTTCTCCATACCTTCCTGTCTGTCTGTTTGCCCTCCCTTTAGGATGTAGGCCCTTATGAGCAGGGCCCTCTTCCCTCCTGTCTCTACACTATTTCCTCTCCCCCAACATCTCTGTACTAACTACACATGGAGCTATTGGAGTCTTGGTTTTACGCATCTTTGTCCTGTACTGTTTTACCCTGTATGGACCACTGTATGTATCCTGTACAGACCTGCGGAAACGTTGTGGCGCCTCATAAAGGCTAATAATAATAATACTGATATGTGAGCTCAGGGAAGGCTACAAGAAGCAGGATGACGGGTTGTGATGGATCAGGTCATGAGAAAGACTAGTGGTAAAAATAAAGATGGGCTATAATAGAGGAGGTCATGGTGGAGATCACACGTAAGGAGGAGGATTACGGCCAGTGATGGCTGATGAAGAGAGGTTGCAAACAAGTAAATGGAATAAGGGATCTGATATTTTAAGTCATGAGAGAGGCTACAGGTAAGAAATAAATGATGGGCTATTGCGGACACGATCGTGTATATGTATATATTGTATCAGTCGTCCATTGGTGCCACGGACAAACCAGGAGAGTACGAGAGCAGGTCCAGAGTGTGCCGTAACAAAGGTTTTGGAGCCAAGACCAGCCGACCCCCCCCCCGCCGAGTGCCAGGGTGTGCAAATTGCCAATCAAGCACCCACTAACCACTCTAAGCCACCCATAGTACAACTTAGGTCTCTCTAATTTTGCAAGTTGCTCCATATTTGCTTGAAAATATCCCATCATGCTCAAAAATGTCAAAAACGCAATTAGTCCATCAAGGACTCCCATTGTTGTAAAGCTTCGCAGCATTATAAATGTTCACAGTAATGTTCACAATATCGATATCTATGTCTTACATCAGATAATGTGATGGAAACAGAGTGCACAGATGACCACTCACTGCAGCCAACACAACTCAGCAACAACAGGTTTAAGAGCGACATAAGTTTGCTTAATATTCCGAAGCACTTCTATCCTATCTGTGAATAAAGTAGAATGCTGTCACCGTGGGGAATTGCAGTTCTTTACTCATAATATAATCACATTGCTATTTGTATCAAATTTAATGACTATTTTGTACCTTTTTTGAGAACATGACAATTTCTATATTCAAAATATAAATTTACCACCTTAAGACATTTTAGCACAATTTGTACATTGCCATCACCGGAAATTAAAAAAAAAAGCTTGATGGTTAAAGTTTCTGTTGCAAAAAAAAATTAAATGGAAAAGAGCTGTACTTATGCGTGTATAATGGGTCAGTTATATTTCCAAATACATCCAACTCCTAAATAGTCCACCCATACATCAGGCATACAAGTGTGTATACTTCCAGGGGCGCACGGAGGATTTTTAAGGGGGAGGGGTTCCCCTCCATCCAAAAAAACCCAAAAAAAACCAAATAAACCCGCGAGAGAGTTGCCGCACATGCGTCCGCGCTGTAGCTCCGTTTCGGCAGCACTGTATACAACACAGCACCACCGCAGACGCTTCTTTGATAGCGCCGCGGCTGCTGTATAGTACAGTGCCACTATATAGGGCACTTTTTTAGCGGAGGGGAGGGGTTTCTGGAGACCCAGAAACCCCCCTTGCGTGTGCGCCCCTGACTTCCACCAAACGATAGTGCACAGATGCAGCTTGACAGTGTTCGTAGTAAATGTTCAAGTCAGGTACCCTATTTTTACACAGTGTAATAATGTATTCAAGTTTTATTTACACAAGAGAACAGTATCTTGATAGTGTTTTTTCCTTATAAAATTATTTATATATAAGTACTGCACAGTACCACTTCTCATTTTCTGTATAAAGTTGTGCGGATTCAGATTAAAACAAAACAAACAATAAAAACGTCAGGAGTCGTTATTTTACAATTGTAATAAACAAAATGACCAGTCTCCATAACGCATCAGAAGTCAGATAATTCGCATCAAGCAGTAAACTACACAAAGTTTTACAAACTAAACCAAGCCCACGATAAGCGAACAGTAGATGATCGCTGCTCCAGTACCAGAAGATCAGATCCAAAACGATGAAATATATAGGAGGGGGGATAAGGTAATTAGAGACCAGACGTTACCTACTTCATTGATCAGAGAAGATGGTGTAACCTCTGCCACCTCCTTCCCACTTGTCCTCGTTCAACTGAGGAATAACCGTTAGCCACATGCCATGGAGAACGTTCCAACAATTACCTTGGTTAAGGAGGTTTGTGAAGAGATTCATACGATGGCTTTTGGATCACAGAACCCTACTGACCGATAGACTTTTCGCAGCATATTTTAGTTGATGGTATTGGTCACGGCCAGTGTTGGTGATGGCAAATTGGCCTTTTAAATCTTGAACCTAAACTACCTCTGAAGCTCTCTCTCTCCTCTATAGCTTTTAAATACACCTTGTCCTGGGGCCTCAATGTTGAGGGTCAGGGACCAGGCGGAAACGTGGAAGCCGAGGATTATCCGCAAAGTCCCATCTGGGGACCAAGCCATATTTACTGTGTTTGGAAATCATAAAAGTCTTCCAGAATTACACTGGCTGCTACAACAAGAGAACAATACTTCCCGGTTCCTCGGATGTAATCCTCAATATCTTTTCTATTAAACATATATGGGAAATAGCACAGTACCACTTCTCTTGTTGTTTATGCTGCATGCAATTCTTAGTATCTGCTATGCTTGTGTATCTATACTCAAATGCACAGTACAACTTCTCTTGCCCTTGTCGAATACAATTCTCTGTATCTGGTGTCATTCTGTATGAGTGGACAAATGCACAGTACAACTTCTTTCTTTCTGCATGCTGGGTACTGCACTCAGTTTCTTTCTGGCACTTCTTGTGCTCTGTATGCTATTAGTAATCATCAATATTGTTAATATCTTTTATTATTCTCTATATATGGACAACAGTATAAGAAAATCATTATATAGGATGCCTCCTAACATTTACATTTATGAACGTATCTCTGCCCACAAGGGGCATGGTCACCCTCTCACACTGCCACATGTACATACGACGCCCAGTCACCATTAGGTAATATATCAAACAAAATAGACATCATTTACTAGTATACAAATAATAGTAAAAGTGTAACATTCCATATAGTATAATATAACACATATTGTACAATATAAAAGGTATTAGAAGTCAGTGGGTATATAATGGCGCAAGGATTATAAATTGAAAAGAAAAGTATTAGCCTAATAAGTGCTCACACCGTCGTTAAGATCCACTCAGATCCTTAAACATCCACACGAGAGAGAGCGTTGGCCTAATACTTCCGTTAATCAATTGTATTAGCCCAAATGTACAACATGAACATTTGGTCAAACCAAATATGAAAAATCTCAAAATTGGCAGATAAAACATTAACATAAACTAGAACATGTTGTCTTTTCTGCCCATTCGAGCTTAAATGACCTCTAAACAATGAAAATTACATTGTTTGAGTTTGAATTCACCATTCGCATTAAAAAATCTTCAAACTGCTGCACAATGCAGACATTACCGCTCCGACAAGCTCAAACAGATTTGAACTGTGCTCTAATTTAGCCAATATGTATTAGTCTATCTAACGTTCAAGAACTGAGTGCAAACTTTACAGAAGTACTTTGAAACAATGTTTAGCAATTATATCCATTAACCACCAGTATGAAGGTTATATGACAAGTCTACATGCAATAGAAGCTAATGTAATAAGCAATCAAGGGGGTTATGTAATAACAGTGCAAACGTACAGCAATCCACGGCCACCGACCCACAGCCCTCGACCACTAACCCACAGCCACCCACTGACGTACAGCGACCCACAGCCCTCGGCCACTGACCCACAGCCACCCACGTACAGCCACCGACGCACAGCCCTCGACCACTAACCCACAGCCACCCACCGATCCACAGCCACCCACAGCCCTCGGCCACTGACCCACAGCCACCCACGTACAGCCACCGACCCACAGCTCTCGACCACTAACCCACAGCCACCCACCGACCCACAGCCACCCACAGCAGCCACCCACTGACGTACAGTGACCCACAGCTCTCGGCCACTGACCCACAGCCACCCACGTACAGCCACTGACCCACAGCACTCGACCACAACCACCCACAGCCCTCAACCACTAACCCACCGACCCACAGCCACCCACGTACAGAGTATAAAATCAAATCGCTGCTTTCATTAATTAAAATGATATCTCCACCCAATATGACCAATGTAGTTTTAGGTGGAATTCAAGGAGTTCATACAATAAACTAAACTATAATTACTACTAATGTGCCAGGATCCCCAATTGCTCTAACAGTCCTAAGTCACATTCCTCTTTAACCTACAGTCATTGGAGACACCGCAATGAGAGCGAACTGCTGAATAGTGCATCTCCATAAGCGATGAATTAATATGAATATATATATTCTGTCCCATTCATATCGCATCCAGCAAGGACTGGACCATTGTACATCACCCTGCAGAGATACCTCTTGCAACAAGATAAAATTATAACATACGAACGTAGATTAAAAAAAAATAAAAAATATATGCGTAAAACGTGAATATTGTCACAAGTCGAAGACGTTCTTCCAGCTCCGCCCTCTCTATCATCAGAGAAATGTTCCCGACCGCAAACACAAGACAAAACATGCCATGTCACTAGCCACGCCTGTCTGTCCCCCAAACCCCACCCACTTGTTCCAGACCACGCCCCTTACCCAGGTGGTCACGGCAATTTTGGCTGTTGACAGTTGTGTTTATCCAGGGGAAATTGTGAATATTGGCAAGTATGGAAGTAGAACTTTCACAGACCTATTCCTGGTCAGTTGACAAAGCAAATAATAAGGGGCGATGTACTTGGACTCCGCACCCCCAAATGACTGTGAGAAGCTTGATTTTCGTTATTCCTTAGCAGCAATTGTTTGGACATTTTGTACAGTGTTAGTCAACTTAATAGATGGACACAGCCCCCCCGATTCCTCCAGGAGGTGGCCACAATCTATTTCTGCGACGTCCGACTATGTGCAAACTATACTTAAAACAGAGCAAACCAATAACAGTGTGAGAACAACTAATTAGAACATCCCATAAAGTCATGTGATCAGCTTGGGTCACACCATCACGACACTCCCAGAGCCGCTGCCTCACATCAATATCTCACACAAAGAATCCGTTCACAACGTAACATTTGATCGATTACGGTTACCTGGTGTCTTTACCGCAGAAGGGAATCCTGTGGTTTTATGGTTGACCGCTAGTATCCTAAAGGCGTACACAATGGAAGGATCTAACCCTCCAAGCTTGTGGCCGCGGATTTCTGGCTCAATGCCGTTGGCCACTGTGTCCCAGGACGCCGTCTGGACAGATCTCTTTGGAACGGGGATGGATCGGATGCTGGCTTGTCTCTGTACCATAAAACCCGTGAGGTCGCCCGTCCCCTGGGTCATCCATTCCACATCCACCTCCGTCCTCTGCCGGCTGTAGAGAAGTTTACTGATGGTCACGTTGGGAGGTGTCGGATATTCTGTCAATAAAATAACCACATGCATAGGAAACATTATTACATTTTACTTTATTGTCTTCCTACAATTCATGTGTTCTGTTACCAATATTCCAAATCTGTATAGTCACTGTACGCCTTACTTGTAAGCATATGTAACATTAAATGATGATACTTAGGGGTAAGCCATAACGCTAAAGTTTGAAAATACCAGATAGAAAGACTATAAGAATAAGTAACAATCTCCCTGTGTCCTATCGTTCATATTTATCTCATTAACTCACCATAAAAAGGGTTTATTCATTTCCTCCTAATAACAATTTGTAAAAACATTGTTATTTTTTTCTTCTATAGTAAAATCGAAGGGCTAACGACATTGTGAACAGCTTCAACATTCATTCAAAAAAAAAAGTTAAGAAACTAACAGTAGTTATGTGGATGTAAAAATCCAGACGACTTTCCACCCAAACTGGACTGAGATACTGTACCTTGGCCAAAATACCAAAAATCAACAAACAAGTCAATTATAGACAACGTCAATGTAACACTACGAGCCTGCAAATTCACAGATCCGCCTATAGGGATCTGAATATTCCTAAAAATGTGTTTTCTTTTTAAGAGACAGGTGCATTTTACCAATAAAACCTATTAGATGGGGTATGAACAGAAGGAACATCCCTGCTCCGGGTATTAGAAGTGTTACAGGGTATTGTGCACGGATGTCTGCTGTAATGTACGTTATATCCGTCACGTACATCTGCTGGAACTCAAGTCTACATGGAGTGAGAGGACTAAGGATGGTGGAGAAGTCAGTAAGTGTTCAGCCTTCACTCCAGCTCAGCTCCATGGTATCTGGACTATTTTTGCCCCTTGATCTGAATCTTAGCTCTCTACAATATATTCTACAGTCTTACTGCCCTGATTTGTGACTCTTCTAGTCCCTAATTTTGGTCTCTGTTACAAAAGGAGAAAAATGACAGAAAGTAGACAGAAAGGAGACAAACTAGTGTCAATTATAGTGGAAGGAAACAATAAGACCACACAATGAGACCTCAGAAACAGACATAACATCCATGGGTGTAGATACCACTAGCC
Source organism: Mixophyes fleayi (assembly GCF_038048845.1). Taxonomy (NCBI): domain Eukaryota; kingdom Metazoa; phylum Chordata; class Amphibia; order Anura; family Limnodynastidae; genus Mixophyes; species Mixophyes fleayi. The sequence continues at coordinate 93,403,133 of NC_134412.1, read as the reverse complement.
TACTATGTGCAATTACGTTTCAGCCAACCACAATATTATACATTTACTTGTATCAGGGTCTGAAAGAACAACCTCTTCATGTCAGGGGGAGTACACCCAGTAGCTATGGTCTAAGCACCTCAGTTTATGGGCACCGTCAGATGTGCTTAATGGTACAAAACAATTATTTCACTTTTTGGAGTGTTTGCACTGTGCTTCAGAGTGCAGGGAAATACCAAATAAATAAAATCATAACATTTATGTAGTCTATTTGAATTGATAATTGCTTGTGAATAAAAGGCAAATTATTAATAATGATTTTGAGAAGGATGGGGATGAAAAACAACAGAATGATGATAGAAATTAAATTGATGATGATGATGATAGAAATGGAATCACAAGTTACTATGTTACAAATAATGGAATCATTAGTTATTCTATAGAATCCCAGATATTCTAGGACCTGATCGGATCTAACTCTGGTAAATCTCTTCTAACCAATCATGGTGCAGACCCAGTGGTTACTCTTCATGAAACAGACGACTGTGGACGGTGTTGGTTCTAACAAAGGCGAAGAATTATTTCATTAAAATGATGGCAAAATATACTGATCCTAATTAAATGTATGTTCTATAGATACTGGGATATGAGCATAATGGAATCCTAAAATACAGACAGCCGTATAAAATACATCTCATCTACTAATACCACTCACAAATGCAGAGCTCCCTCTACAGAGCGTCCCTTTATAATGCCCATAACCAGGTATATTCTTTGCACAAAGTGCATTAAAATGTATTAATTTTACCCCTTTATAATGCTACCAGTTCTGGTCAGTGTTTAAGCTGTTAGAAAGAAGGATGCAAATGTTTCATTAGTTTATCAGAACTGGAGCAGAGATGACCAAAAGATTGTGGGGGAAGATAATTTTCCTAAGCCTTGCAGACTTCCTGTCAGTAGCCATCAGCAGACAATGTCTGGCAATAAAGAGCAAATGCATTGTGCGTGCACAGAAAAATGTAAAGTTTGGGAACGTCATATCCCATCATCTATCAAATCTCTATCATTATCAATTATCTATAGTCTCCAGGTTGGGGAAAATGACTAAGTCAAATTGTGCCCCTAATTACCAATTATTTTTCAAAACTTTCTCAGAACAGAACATCCTAAACTACATACAACCACTTACCATTTTTTTTAGGTATCCAACACTGGGACTAGATTTAAAGTGATGCAAAGGGCTAGATTTACTAAGCTGCGGGTTTGAAAAAGTGGGGATGTTGACTATAGCAACCAATCAGATTCTAGCTTTCATTTATTTAGTACATTCTACAAAATGACAGCTAGAATCTGATTGGTTGCTATAGGCAACATCCCCACTTTTTCAAACTCGCAGCTTAGTAAATCTAGCCCAAAGTCTCAAGTATTAAATACCTGGGTTTTACCCATCATTTCATACAAGGAAGTTCCATTGGGCTGTCATTTTGGGCATAGACCAAACATTGGGAAGAAATTATAGCATATCATCTGTATACAAGTCAACAGTGCCCACCATCTCTCCCCAAACTAATCCCTTGATGCAAGGTTCTTTACATAGGCCAGTGGTTCAATTGCTAATGCCAATAGGCCGGGGACCCGTCTCCAGGGAGAAGGCATTGTATATTCATCCATTGTGACAATACCTTTACCACTGAGACGGCAGCTTAATTCATTCAATAAAACTTCCCCAAGTCATATTTTACGGCAAGAGTCAAATGCGTTCGTTAGCAACATCTAATGAAAGCACAACCACCTCTCATTATCATTATCATGTGTGATTTGTAAGTGGGTAAATAGGAATGGTGACCCTGCCTTCATAAAGCCAGTCTGGCCCAGATACACAATATTAGTAATTACCGTATTAGGGCGCACAGATAAATACTTAGCCAGGATCTTATCATCAGTACTCAGCGGGTATATAGACCAGTAATATTCTGGCAACGGAGGAACATTTTATGGCTTTAGGTAGTACAATAGTTATCACCTCTTTTACACCCCTGCTTGTAGGGCTCGCAGTTTGGTGACAAGTATACAGAGAGTACTTTTTTGGAAGCCATCTCAACCTCTGTTATGGGATTCTAAGTAACCTCTGTCCTTAACGGAGAGAACACGCACATGGATGTTATTTTAGTAACATATAATGGACACAGTGTGTAGTTAAGAGTAGAGGTGTATAGGGCCCGATATTATCGCTGTAAGGATACAGAAACGTTGTTACACTCAGTCATCACCTACAAGTGCTGGTATAATAGATTTTGGGGCTTTGCCTCAAAATGAAATGAGACTACCGACCCTACGGCCTGAACACACTTCATAGAACATCTCTGGTCCCTGGGGTTTGCCCAGGCCTAATGTATTATATTGTAAATAGGAAATATTTGTACATACTGTTGACATGAAGTCTTATTAAAACGGACGTGTTTCCCACAGCGTTGGAAGCCAGACATCGATACAGTCCACTGTCCGTGTTCCACTCAGTCTCTCGGACTGTTAGAACAGACAGGCCGCTCTCCTTTAACACTCCGTACTTCTGGGAATCAGTGATTATCTCCTTGTTAACGTTGTCGTACCAGGTGATCTCCGAGCTCGGAGAGGCCATCTTCAGGTTACAGATCAGCTGAGCGTTGTTTCCTTCTAGTATGGATGTCTCAAGACTGGGGGAATCCAGCACCGGAGCCTCTGTGGAAAGAAGGAGCCGACATTTAGGGCAGGTAGGTTACATTCATCTGACTGTTATGTCCCAGCTTTGTACAACATACCGGACATAGCCGGTAGGAAACCGGGGCGGTCGCCGAACCTTGTTGCAGTACAACTAGAATGCAATGAATGGTTATCTGGCCAGAGCATGTTTTGTGGACAGTTGCCTGCACTGCTCTAATTATACCCCTTCTCCTGCGCACTTCAGTAAGAGGTTGGAGCAGCTACACCTGGTTATTAGGCCGTCTCCTGGAGACCTCGACAGACCATCTGACAGATCACCTGGTGTATATAAATTACCTTTCATCCTCCAGGGAGAAGAGGACTTCTCAGATTGCTTTAACCGTGGAACAGAAGCTCAGAAACGTTATGGATGAGCCCAGGAAACCACAGTATGAACCTGGTTTTGTGGCAAGCGTGAATGGCACTGCCCATTGGAAACAGAAATGGAAGGGTTATTCAACTAGATAAAATATTTTAGAGAGAGCGCAGGGCAGATTACTACGGTTATTCAGAGCGAGCTGCTGTGTAGTGAGTGATTCACGCTCAATTTACACAATCTAAATATTTTGCACACAGCGATCTCTCTCTGAAAACACTATACCTTATAAAAGTGTGGACCTGTGTCTGTCATTAGTCTTATGTGTATATTTACTTCTTCTTGTCTTATTTTCAAACCCTCTATATCCACATCTGTATCTAATCATACAGATTATATATACACAATGGACAGACACACAAGTCCACATTCTATAAGGTAAAGTGTTTTCAGAGATAAAGCGCTGTGTGCAAAATATATTCAATTGTTGGTCTATTCCTGGTGAAGGCACACTAGGCCCACATCCTCCTTCTCTGTCCCTCCCAATTAGATTGTAACCTCTCAAGATCAGGGCCCTTAATTCTCCTCTCTTCTCGTCCACTCCTACCTGGTCCAGCCGTTTCCTTGTAATGTGCCTCTTGTATGTTCTGTACTATGTTCCTTCTGTATCTTTCCTAATATGCCTTATGTGCAATGCTCTGGTATTGTTGCACTAATGCCTAGTAGAATGTTTGCTATCCGATCGCTCTATATATTTCCTGCAACGCGCTCCACTTCCCCACCAGCATCACATCCATATTCAGTGGCATTATTAGGGTGCAACTATTACTAATGAGGGGGGCAGGCTAATATCCTCCACTATGTGGCACGTTGGTTTTATGGGGAAATATATAAATGATAATGTAGATTAATCTCTGAGCGCCTGTCTCTCAGAGTTCAGCTGTTGCTCGTAGGTCGGAATGATACAAGAAAACCTGCTTAGTTCTCTACCAGTTCTTTGGCCTATAATCCTCCAGTACAGCTGAATATCAAACAAACTATGAGGTTTTATTTAAATCATTTTACAACAGGTCCCAAAATACTGAATAAAACTAAAGGTTAAAAATATGGGTGAAGAAATAATTGTCAAAAAAGATTAAAAATAATCAAAACAATCAATATAATGAAAATAGTAAATGCTTAAAGTTATACTTTAATGGGGGGGGGGGGGGTGTTTTGTTCCGGATTACTTTGCAGGTAGCAGCAAGTAACGATTATTTTATAGCAGTAGTGAATAAAATCATATAATTCGACAAAATGCTGAAACTATCCAAATAACTGTAAATAAGGCTGTTTGTGTATACTGGTTACTCACCGAGCTGAATGTGGCACTCAGCGGGTTCCGTTATCATGGGGTGAAGGCCGCTGCAGGTAAACAGCTTTCCGTTATATGTCTTATCGGGTTTGAAGACGTAGATGTTGGAAGATTCCTTTAAGTCTCCGATCTGATTATAATTCCACTCCAGCGTAATACGTGGCAGCCCGCCAGCCCACTCGCAGGTCAGCATGATAAATTCATTCAGCTTTGTGGCTACTGCGGAACAGTTTGGGCCACCGGAAGGCACCACTGACATACAGAAACAAAACGCCACGGGTCATCTTATCACGCCATATACCATACGTATGGTCAATATTTAAGCTTTTACTCTGTTTTCATTTACATCCATATGTATTAAAACGTCAAGAAATGCGAATAAAAACAAATGATTCTACTGAGAAACACAGACTTTGTCTATCTGTAACACTGCATGCATGACGCTACCAGGTACCCTATAAGGGTGTAGTATGCGGATCGTACTCCTGCCGCTCCCGGGAAGGAGGGAATCACATGTAACTCATATAGTTATGTGTAAGTGAGGCTACACAGTTAATGTACCATGAATACTGCACGGCAGAGGTGAGAAAGGGGCATGGAACGGGCAAGTGACAAATGATGAAAGTTGAACGGCTTTCACTGAATGCAGAGCGGGTTCCGCGTCGTGCCTGAGGCGCTACAGATACACATTTCATACGTAGCTTTACGTAGGGGTTTAGTAGAACGTGAAGGAGTACTTTTGTAGACATTGGTTCGGAGCCTGTAACTAAGGCCCTATCTGTGTGGAGTTTGTATGTTCTATCCATGTTTGCATGGCTTTTGCTCCGGGTGCTCCGGTTTCCTCCCACAGTATAAAAACATACTGGTAGGTTAATGGTCTTCTGACAAATGGACCCGTGTGTGTTTGTTAGGGAATTTAGACTGCAAGCTCCATTGGTGCAGGGCCCGATGTGAATGATTACATACCCTCCGTACAGTGTGTGTAATAAGATAGACACTATATAAACAAACAATAATAAAAGGTGTAACTATAGACCAGGGCTGGACAAATAACAATTGCTAAGTCAACTAAGAAATGTTCTCTGGTGACTGGGGGCCATTCATTAAGGAAAGTTAAGCAAAAGTGAGCAAGTAAGGTAGAACCATGTTGTGTTGGAGGGGGGGGGGGTGGAGGTACATTTAAAATGTGATGTCAGATTTATATTTGGGGTGGGGCGTGTCCTATATCAACTTTATATTTCAGTGTACAGATAAGCCATCAAGTATTTGTGTGCTACATGAAAATACAGCCAGTATTTTCCGTATGTGCAAAACAATAAACTCATTTGCACCCCTCGGATTGTAACATGGGTTTGCCCAGAAAACTTGGGTAAGAAAATTTACTCAATTTTGTGCTTAACGAATCAGGCCCTGGGCAGCGACTTTCCCCGGTGTCCAGAGTAATTCTCCGTGCAGGCGCACGTCAAGGTCATCATGAGAACCTGACTCCAGTGCTTCAGCCGGAAATCATGTAGAACTTGTTCCTGGGTGAACCCCTCCCACGCACAGTATGCCATATTGCTGCGCTATTACAGGAGCCGGACGCTCATGTGATAACTGGAATTTTCTGTGTTGAAGTCAGGGTCCAGCCACAGTACTTAGAGTGCAGTAACATTATTTAAGGGTATAAGGCTAATGGTACAAGTGTGAGGAGACATGGTTGGTATATTACGTAGTGAGCTAAAGCTGGTACAATATGTTGCTTATTTTATTTTGTTGGGTCACACTTGCAAATGTGCAAACCTTGCCCTCTTTTTTAATGTGCATAACATTTTACTTTATCAAATTGCTGGCATTTAACATTTTTCCCTGACAGTGCCTAGTAGAGTGCCTGCTACAAGGAGCGTCTTTGTGTAGCATCCTAATCGGTGTATTAGTCAGTATTTGTGTGTCTGAGAAAGAGAGCAGTTACTTTCCAGACAGGCAGTTACTCCTTTGCAGAGCAGGTGCTGTCTGGCAGAATAAACTATGAGGAAATTCCCTGCATAGATCTTTCTCTCTTTCCCATCTCCACAGTTCATGTTTACCAATCATTACTTACCCACGGTAGTAGTGCAGTTGATGTCTTGTTTGAGAGCTGGATGGGAAATTGTACAGATGTAAGTGCTCCCGTTCTTGATGTCTGCGCCACTTTTTACCAGGGTTGCATTGGAGTTTGACACGATGACTCTGTCCCAATCACTTGATTTTAGCCAACGAAGCTGAGCTAGGGGATGGCCCCCGCCCCATGAGCACCAGAGAGCCACGTTCTTGTAGTTATTGTGTGGAAGTGCTGTGCAAGTGGGAGATCCCTCTGGTAAATCTGCACAAGAAATAGTGAGAATGCACCAACAATGCACCAACATATATTATCACTGCCAAATCACCAGCGAGGCAGACAGAGCCACGGCCACATCACGGGTACTGCATACGGTCATTTCCACATCAAATGTCATGTCAAGGCCACGCAACGAGCACCACGCACAGTGTCAGGGTCACGCAACGAGTGATACAAATGTTAAAACAACATGACAAGTCATGTAAAAGTCACTGCCATGTAACGAGTGATACACATGGGGCGTACAGTCATACAAGTGTGTATACTCACACTGCATAAGATGGGGTAGAGGTGTGACTGCAGGGTTACTAATACATACTAAACTTACCAACCTACTTGTAGACAGCATTAGAATATTTGTATAGTAATGTAATGAAGTGGTATATACACGAGAGAATGTCTGGACAGTTCTTAATGAAGGCAAAAGCTGCATTTTCAATACAAAATGCAATTACATATAAACACGAATGCAAAGGAAAACAAATACAAAGATTTGTTGATTGCCCCTATGAAAGTCAAATTGGATTATCCTTTCCTGCAGGAGTCCAAATGGAAATATCAGTTAAGTAATGAGAAGACACGCTTGTGACACATACATACTAAATATATATATATATATATATATATTGAAAAGAGAGAGCTGCATGCACCTAACAGTAGTGCAGGCAACATTGCCCATGTATATTATGGGGATAGGAAGAGTTGGAGAGCAGCTAAGCACTGTCTAGTATTATAGCTACACCCCATGCATGCTGGTCACGCCCACTGGTGGCGTGGAAACCCCTCTACAAATCCTGCGTTTGCCCCTGATTTTATATATACACATCATAAGCTACACATCACTACCACATCATGTATGACACATATAATATCAGCACTATGTTAGGAGATAGGCATCACTACCACGTCATGTATGACACATATAATATCAGCGCTATGTTAGGAGATACACATCACTACCACGTCATGTATGACACATATAATATCAGCGCTATGTTAGGAGATACACATCACTACCACGTCATGTATGACACATATAATATCAGTGCTATGTTAGAAAATACACATCACTACCACGTCATGTATGACACATATAATATCAGCACTATGTTAGGAGATACACATCACTACCACGTCATGTATGACACATATAATATCAGCACTATGTTAGGAGATACACATCACTACCACGTCATGTATGACACATATAATATCAGCACTATGTTAGGAGATACACATCACTACCACGTCATGTATGACACATAATATCAGTGCTATGTTAGGAGATAGGCATCACTACCACGTCATGTATGACACATATAATATCAGCACTATGTTAGGAGATACACATCACTACCACATCATGTATGACACATATAATATCAGCGCTATGTTAGGAGATACACATCACTACCACATCATGTATGACACATATAATATCAGCACTATGTTAGGAGATACACATCACTACCACGTCATGTATGACACATATAATATCAGCGCTATGTTAGGAGATACACATCACTACCACGTCATGTATGACACATATAATATCAGCACTATGTTAGGAGTGATGTACACAAAGCTACAATGTCACTAGAGATGAGTTGATAATAATGACATGTGGGATCCAGGATCCACATATGAAGCTAAATACACGGCTGTGTACGAAATACACAACAGGACGACAAAGGCTAAATCTCCCCATAAAAGAGGTCACCTGACTATTATATAAGTTGACACATTGGGGCTAGTGTAGAGCTGGCTGCAAAATGGGCGAAACTTACATTTAACAAGACCGGATGCAAACATGTGAAACAAAAGCATAATATGAAAAAAGCACCAAAGCACTGAGCGATGATGAAAGCACCAATCAGCTGCAGCGGTGCAATTGGGAGATGCCAATTACAAGTGGTTCACTTGTGCGGAGACATCATCACTATTTACACTTGTAAATTATAATCCGGCTTTCTCAGAATAACCCCGGGCTCTCCCGGCAGAGTCACACAAACATGTATGTGCACACGTGTGTGCTCCCACTTCTGGGCACATCCAGAGCAGTTTCATACATGACGGACACACATCCCACCCTGCACCCACCCCAGGGCTATTAAATAAATCAACCACTGATGACAGTCGGTTTCATAATAATAAAAAACAAAAACAACAAACTCCACCCAAGTGTTAATCCAGCAGCAGGACCTGCACTGTACAGACCTAGACAAAGCCGTAAGGGTAAAACTTTTTCCACTATTTAATTTTGCACCAACGTGAATATTTTAAAACAAATTATTAAGACTGAGATGAAGAAACCAGAGCCGATACCTGGTTTAGTCGCACATAGAAGTAAATACTGTGTACGCTGCGTGCTTTATAATATGAACGCAGAGATGAATGATGATCATACTGAATAAAGAAAAAGGTATGGAAGCGTTGGAGTCAGAGTCATTGGGTTCCATTCTTCAGCCACCAGCTCACGTCGCCTATGGCTATGGGCTTCAATGACAGAGACCCCCCCCCCCCCCCCCAACTTCCCGAAAATCTCCCCCCTGTCTTCATGTAATGGTCATTTCTCCAGAGCTCAATTCCCTGGAAAGCTCTGACTAAATCAGTGCAAATATATCCACAATGTGTCCGTTCCCGATCAGCACTAATGATACGTTTACATTCAAACTTCTCCAGGCCCTTAAGCTGCGGAGGACGTATAATGTATCATCCGGGAAGGCAGTGGTGTGTGTGTGACGGGAGCAGCAGGGGTTCCCGATAGTGGATTCCCAGGATTTTACCAATTAAATAAACTGCAGCAAACAAATTGACCGGGAAGGTCCCTTTTCGGTATCTCTCCATTATCTTACCTGTAACCTCCCTCCCCCATGTAGCAAATGGCGTGGTCCATTACCGATAGTATAACAGACTCCAGGCTTCAGGTAGTAGAGCTGGAAGATTCCATATTGCTACATGGGGGAGGTGAGATAACGGAGAGTTGTCTAAAAATGTCCTTTCCCATCACATACTGCTGAAGGCCAGGCCCTGCCCTGCCTCAGTCTCCATTCTGTACTCCCTACATGTTGGGTGCAAATTTTGGGCTGGAGCCTTCAAGCTTCACCTCCCCTCTCCCCTTGTACACTTCTGTGGAGCCGTGTTACTCCCCATAGGTTCAAAATAATAACAAATACTGAGAATTGTAACCAGCATACAGAGCTTGTGAAGTGGTACTGTGCAGATGCCTTTATGTACAGAATAAGAACAGATATTGATAACTACATACAATATATAAAACAAGAAAAGTTGTACTGTGCACAAGATGATCCATCATTACATCAGATGAGACGAGTATTACTGGGAAGAGATTGGGGACAAACATCCAGACGACTTCAAAATCCACTTTGAGAAAGGAAACAACTTACAAACTATATAAGAGGTGATACTACAGCCTTAATAAACTGAACATAATGTTCCTTACGTCGGTACCAAGCACAGAGGGGATCTCTCTACCAGACATGGAGGGGTCTTGTCTCAAAATATCTCTAATTTGGGATAAAGTCCAGCCGACCGGAAGCAATCAGGATCTTCTCTGATATCCGCTGATAGAAACTGCATCTAGCAAACCACATACGGTCTTCAGGACAGGTCGGATCTCTTCACCCCGGTCTGGGCTCCCTGGATATTCAGTAAAGAGCAGACCCCCCCCCCCACACTTATTTAAGTAAACAAAAGTCCAAAACATCACCACCTTATCTACTCCCGCAACGCTCGTCCTACATAGACCGACCTCTCCTTAACACAATAACATTCCCAATCTACTTAAAACACCCCCACACAATAACTGCCGTCCTGTAACATGTTGCTAATTGTAATTATTCATATTTAATACCACTGTTTTTGGATGAATATACTTTAGTGTTACTAAAGGACCACATAAGATGACCTGTTTCTGACGTTATTTTATACTTGTGTGCGTTTAAAATAAAATCCCCCCCCCCGCCCCCCCAAAAAAAAAAAAAAATAGAAAATTATCAGGGACAGAAACATACAAGGACGGCCCCACCTGGGACCAAATTGTCTGTGGAAATGTGGGACAATTATCAGATGCATAGAACCAACTAGTAGTATTCTACATATTCATCAGGGCCCCATTGGCAATATGGCAAGTGTGCCCCAGGGTGCCAACGGTATACCCACACCCTAGGATCACAAAGCCTAGAATTAGCTGCCCCCTGTGATAGTTATCTCACAGCACAATAGTAGTAAGTTATAATGAACACCCTCCCTAACCCCACTACCAGTTCCACTGAGGTATAATAATATAAATGATAACTACCATAAAACATGAGCTCACAAACTAGCAAAGTTGTGTCAACAATTCCAATTTTACAATGATTTAAATTTACTTTTTAGAGCTTTAGTTACTTGGTTGTAAATACTAATTTTAAAGAAATAACGTAATCTTATCTTAGACTATGTGGTGATAAATCCAGCAGCCAGTGACAGGGACTATAGACAGTACACACTTGCCGATAACCGACTGTTGTGTGTCCAACAATCACCTATAGATGTCAGTCACATGACCAGGCTTGTTATACTGGCTGCATTCTGTACTGGAGGGAAATTACATGTCTGCTGAGAACATGTTTTATAGATATTATTTGACAATCCCAGCTTGCATTTCAAACATAACAATTGTAAGGTCATATATTATTTCAGGGATTTTGTACTAGATCAGAGCTTCCCAAACCCAGTCCTCAGAGACGCCTAAACAGGGCAGGTTTTCCAGATCTCCTTGCTGGAGCACAGGTGTAATCATTACTGACTGATACAATGTAACAGATCACAGGTGGTGTAATTATCTCTCATGTGACCTGGAAAACCTGCCCTGTTAGTGGTCCTGAGGACTGAACTGGGAACCACTACTCTAGATCCTGTCTCTAATATCTAATGATACGAAAACCCATCTCACATTATAATCTCTACCAGCGGAAACCAGGAAGTAACTATTTAGTTTATTTATATCACTTGTTCTTTGTAAACAGTAATGAGGGCTTCCCTTGGACCTACAAATATCTACAGACGACAATGGACCAGGCATCTGTAAAGTTGTCACAGGGCGCTTGCTTATCTTGAATAGGGTGATGTCTGAATGACAAAAGCCCTGAAAGCTACCCCATATTATACCACGCCCTGTTACCCTCACACCCGTGTTTGGTGAGGTCACTCCGTTTTAAATGCTGAAAATTGGGACTGCCAAGGAAATTGGGACTATTGGATGGTATTCAACACCTGCCCTTAATAGACTCCCTGACACAAGGAGTTCCTGTCTCAATAATCTACACCTAGGGGCATATTTACTACACGGCGGGTTTGAAAACGTGGAGATGTTGCCTATAGCAACCAATCAAATTCTAGCTGTTATTTTGTAGAATGTACTAAATAAATAACTAGAATCTGATTGGTTGCTATAGGCAACATCTCCACTTTTTCAAACCCATAGTTCAGTAAATCTAGCCCCTAGTGCTATAGGCTTCATCATGGTCATTACACGCGAATCATAATTCATTTCTATTTGTATTTTTCTCTATACAATTTTTATTCAGTTTTAAAAAACCATAGTTGCAATTTAATTTTAACAACTTCATCATTTTAACAAAATTATTCTGAAAAGTGAAGTACAAAAGATAAAGCGGAAGATTTATCAAAACTTCTAAAAAAAGAAAAGCACCCAATCAGATCTTAGCTTATATTTTGTGTAATACATTCTATAAAATGATAGCTAGAATCTGATTGGTTGGGCAACATCTGTATTTTTCCTTTTTGGAAGGTTTGACAAATCTGCCCCAAAGGGTTTAAAATGACCAGAGAAAAGGGATTTACCGGCAATCCCCAGTCCTTTATACCGTAGTAGTGACCGGAGAGGTGGCACCAAGTCTATATTCACACCGTATTGTACAAGAATAATTCTTTATTCAGCCCAGAACATATGATGGGCACAAACTTTGCTTTATCAGGAACTAATGTCCAGATTCAACGTTTATTGTCAATTTGATTAATATTATTGAATAGGAATTAAATAATTAATCTCCTTTGGGGGGTAACTGTTCAAAATCTCCCATTAATAACAGACTGCTAAAATTGACATGCTGCTGTCATTTTATCTCTTAAATAATGTTATTTGTGGTCTATTCTGAAAGTAACGATTAATGTTATAAATTTCATGCTAATAATGGACAATCATTACACTTATCTGTAAACACACGGATGCATAGATGGATATACATAGAAGCAAAGAGCGTATACACGGATACACTGCGAGAATTGCACGCTTTCGTAAGTATCCCTTCTAAGAATCTAGCGTTCGGAGTAAGATAAGAGCTTCTATGCAGTTGAGGGGGACATTTATGTAAAGTGGTGCAGGGTTAACTGTACACAAAGCTGTTGTAACCATTAGCAACCAGAGACTGTAATTTTTCTAGTTCAGTTTAGCAAACAAAGGCGACATCTTACCGGTTAATGGAAATGACTACACTTTGTGCAGAGTTACGTAGATCATGTTAATCCTCCTGACATTCTTATTCCGGGTTTGTGAAAAATTAATCAAATATAAGCTCATATTTGGCTATTAATAGTTGTAACCAGAATAGTAATAACTGCACAGACAGGTGAAGTGTAAGGTTAGAACTTACAGTAGACGGTGAGGCTGATGGTCATCTGGGTACGCGTGTTGAGGTGAACGTTCCGTGCCAAACAAGTGTACATTCCCGTCTGGCTCCGCGAGATCTTGGGAATGACGTACATCTGACCAGCGGACATCTGAGAGTTGTTGTGGAACCAGATGTAATGGGAGGGAGGGTTGGAGGAGGCCGAACAGTTCAAAGTGACCTCTTCTAGCTCGTTGGCAGCAAATCCGGTCTCGCTAATGGCGTATGGTTTGATGGTGATGACCGGCTCATCCGGGCCATCTGCAAGAGGAAACTTGGTCACTTATTTGATTTCAGGTGCATAGTTCTCAATACAGAACTACATGAAAACATATTTTGGTGAGGGGAGAATCCCCTAGGACCACAAACCATACCAAGACTGTAACAAAGTGCATTATCTTTAGTAAATACAGTAAATGTAAAAAAACCAAAAACGTATTTCTGTACAAAAGCAGTTTGCCCCACACGAATCAAACAATGCAAGACGTCCAGGGTAGCGTCAATAAAGGTATATTGGGGTTGGGCTGCCCCTCTCTGTAAATTAGAAAGAATCTTTTTCCAGCAATGTAATAATTGTAATAATAACCAACGACATACACCCCTGAAACATCTTAACATATTCCCCTTTTGGAGTCTAAAAATCAGGATGGTTTGTCAAAAACAAGACTAGAGGGAGATGCGCCACATGAATGTTCTATCTCAGATGCCTTTCGCTTGCTTTCCAAAGCTTGTCTATAGTATCTTGTACTAGGACTCCTGCGGGTCTTGATATTCCCAGGATAGTCCCGTTTTTTTCCCCCGCTGGAAATCTTTACTTTGGCATTCACATTTTCCTTGAATTCAGACTCCTGTGGCATCTGGATTATCAGGACTGGTGTGAATAAGTTCCTAGGGGGCGGAGCTATCCAAAGCACAAGCTGTGTGCTCGCACTGGGCCCCCGAAGTGAAGAGGGCCCACTTAGTGTACTTCCCACCCCACACCCATAGGGTAATACGTCAAGAATTACCAACTAAGTCCCGTAATGAAATGTAAATTAAAATCGTAGTAAAGACAACAATAGTCCCCAGTCACTGGCATAATCCAATGCAGCATTAAAGACAAATTCACCCCAAAATGTTTCAAAGCATCCAAAATCCTTATCTGTAATTTTGACAAATATTTGGTCTCATCTCTATCTAACAGAGTTTGACAACGACTTCACAGCAAGAAGAGAAGGTAAAGAGCGCAATCACTCACAGACAACATCCAGGTACAACCGTCCGCT